>NW_015438367.1:144164-257062 GCF_001293395.1 Leptomonas pyrrhocoris
GCTGCACGGCGGCGCGGCGGGCTTCACGGAGCTGCCGCACGCGCTGGCCACGCCCGCCGAGCTGCTGGCGCACGAGGACTTCGCGGAGGTGCTGCTGGACGGCGACGCGTACGGCGCAGCGCAGCCCTACGTGCGCGCGCCGACGGACGCAGAGGCCGCCGCACCGGCAACGGCGACGCGGGCGGACGAGAAGGTGCGCACCGCCAAGCCGGGGGACTACGCGAGCAGCGTGTGGTGCTGTCGGAGGCGGATGCGCAGGGCCGCAACGTGCACTGGGCCTACGGCGCGTCGGAGCACGACCTGCTGAGTGGCATGCCGCTGCCGCACCGCGGGGTTGAGGACCTGTCCGCCGAGGTGGCGTGGCTGTTTTGAGGCGATGTGAATGATGTGTAGGGGTGGCTTCTTCTTCGCGTCGAGGTGAGCTGCGCCAATCGCGATGTTGGCCCTCGTTGACGATAGAGGGAATGGTCGCCTGCATGCACTTGTACTTGCTGTGGTCCTGTTGGGACTTGCACTGTCAAGTGTCTCCTCTGTGGCGGTTGTTTCTCTTCCTTGTTTTGTTCTCCGCGAAGGAAGTTCATTTACTCCTTTAGTGAGGTGAAGTCTGTAAGAGTGATGGCCGGCCCGGTGCGATTTGATTTCTCCTTATGTTTTGTTTTCCGGTTTTCGCCTCTCCTCTGCAACGGGTGCGCTGTTCTCAGCGTGTACGGTCTTCTTCATTTAGATACGTTGTTCCCTTCCTTTGCTTTTCCACTGCTATGTCTCTCCGTTTGCTTGGAATGTGTTGCACGCTGATCCGTGACGGTCCTTCTGGCACCACTCGCGGAGCTCTCTAATGGTTATTATTTAGCTTTGAATCTATCGCTGCGTTTCTTGTTGTTGGATATACGACCACGTCATGGGGTCGACTTAACGGGAAGAGAGAAACATCGAGAAAGCAAACCTCCACCCATCTCTGTGCCCTCCGCAAACATGAGCAGGATACCGCAACAATGCACGTATGTATATTTAAGGCCGAGCGCTGCCACTGTTGATGTCAAAGCGCGCTTTCATTGTTTCTGTTTTTATTGCTCCGCTGGGTTGTTGGCAGAAGCGTCCTTTCCTCCGTTTTCTGCTTCTCTTTTTCCTCTCTGTTATCAACGCTGCTCCTCGCCAGCGGTGGGAGAGCAGAGGCGTAAACCGCTGCTTCTCTTTGGTCTGGCAGAGAGATAGAGGAGGGGAGGGCTCTGTTTGAGGGAAAAGAACGACTCCCCCTTAACATTCACACACACACACAGACGGGGAAGGTAATAGCGGCTGGGTGTTCTGCATTCCCCCCCCCCCCCGATGAGAATTCGCTGCATCGGGGTCTTTACAGTCGATGTAGAAAACGAATTGCGGAAGTGAAAGATAGAAATGCTTAACTCCGCCTTGTATGAACGGACGCAGATCCTCCTCGGTGACGACGGCATTCGCGCCCTGCAAGGCACCAACGTCTTCCTCGCCGGCACCGGCGGCGTGGGCGGCCACTGCGCCGAGGCTCTCGTACGCGCCGGCATCGGCAGCATCACCATTGTCGATCACGACGTGGTCTCCTCCTCTAACAAAAACCGACAGCTCATCGCATTGGACAGCACTATTGGGAAGAGTAAAGTGGAGGAACTGGCGCGGCGACTGCGGGATGTAAACCGGCACTGCTGCATCGTGGCGCTGGACACCTTTATCACGTCCGAGGACGTGGAGGAGTTGCTGTCAAGGCAGCGCTACGACTTTGTGGTGGACTGCATCGACAGCGTGGAGTGCAAGGTGGCGCTGCTGGCCGCAGCCGTGAAGCTGAAGCTGCGCGTTTATTCGTCTTGCGGCGCGGGTGGTCGGCTTGACCCGTCGCTGGTAAAGGTGGGCGATTTGTTCGAGACGGAGAATGACGGCCTCGCACGCGTGTGTCGGGCGGCGCTGCGGAAGCGCAACATCGGGCCTGGCTGCATCACCGTGGTGCACAGCACCGAGAAAGGGAGGCCCCCACTGGAGCCGCAGCGGCAGGAGGCGGGTGGGCGCGATCGGGCGATGAATGGGACGATCAGTTACATGCCGCCGATTTTTGGGTTAATGCTGGCCGCCGCGGTGTTGCGGTGCGCGGTGGACCCGGCGGCGCACGATGCGGAGGTGGCCCGACAGAAGAAGCGAGCCGCGAAGCAGGAGAAACGGCAAAGTAAGAAGAGGCGCAAGGAGGCTGTCAATTGAGCTGGAAATACCACGAACTTCTTTTTTTATGAATGACTGCTTTGCGAATTAACGGCTGCACGCAACAGGACAGGGAAACTATATATGCTCTACGAACGTGTCCGGCACGCTTGTTGCATGAGGATTGCCTAACGAAATGTCTTCCGTGATCAGCAACGTGCGTTGACGGTGCAAAGAAGAGGAAAGAATTCATGCTATTTGACCTCACGCAGCGCCGAGGCAGCGTCCACGCAGCCAATCAACTCTCCTTTCCTCTCTTTGTCTCTTCTCTTCCACCAAGAAAAAAAATATTTTTGTTTTTTACACCCGTATAAGGAGAAAAGAAATTACCTTATTACGGAGTTGAATGTGGAACGCACGTCCACTTTCATCTGGTCGCACACGCGGTCGCGAGCAGCAGCGCGCCGCCGACGTTTTTGCCGATGCGCGTCCCCGAAGTCAACCCGGTGAGCACAGTGTGTGGTGCGACCTGGTGCTCGTCGAGCGTGGCTGCCACCCTCTGCTCGCGCGGGGTGTGGTGGTGGTCCTCACCGGAAGCAAGGTGTTTCTTCGAGTCGCGGCAACCGCTTTCACCTTCACCGTGTATTTGCAGGACGTCGTACGGCTTCGCCACGTGGTGTCGAAGAATGTGGTGGAGCTGCATGTCCGTTTACCCGACGCATCCTCCGCACGCCCCGCCCAGCGGCTCTATCGCTTGTTCTTAACGGAGCACCACACCGATATGGCAGCACAGCTGTTTCGTGCCCTCGTCGATGTACTCCCCGCACCCTCGCAGCGGCAAGACATCGCCGAAGAAACTGTCGTCGATGATGCCGTCTTCGCTTATGTGGTTGATCGGCCGCGTTCGATGCTCCCCACCGACCTTCTCGATCGGGCAGGGCTGCGAGAGATTGAGTGGATGGAGAGCGCACAACAGAAGCCTCTCAACACGCCACCCCCTCCTTCTTGCGAGACAGCGAGCAACATCGGTGTTTCCTCGCGCAAAAATAATTGCAGGGACGACGCTGCCGACGCATCCGCTGCCCTACCAGGGCCCTCCACCTCCACCGGGCATCTTCGCATCATACACGTGGCTCCGTCTCCCTCGTTCTGGCGCCTTCCAAGACAGGCTTTCCCCGCTCCACGGCACGACGTGCACCGCACCTGGTCGTGTGCACAGGGGCAGACGAGTCTCCCTCTAGAGCCCATCACACCCACTCGCGACGGGGTCCCCCTCCCTGTGCACCTCGCCACGCCGTCGCCGACTCGGCCAGCTGTGTCGATGCCGGCCCGCACGGTTCCTCGTGTCCATCGTACGACGACGTCTGCGCATCCCTTCAGACAGGATGTGGTGGAGATGAGCAGCCGTGAGTCTTCCTTGCTGGCTGACCTGTGTGGTGTGCGACATCGGGCGGCGCCCACGTCAGCCTCCCCATCGCGTGCGTCGCTGCCTTGTGAATGCGCGCTGAGGGTGCAGTACGGCCCTGGCGTCTCGAGCTAATGTGGAAGAGAAGGCGGTACGTACTTATTGAGAAGGCTCCTCTTCCGCTTTGCTCTAGCTATTTTATATATATATATATATATGATTGTTTGCGGTGTGGGGAGAAATTGGTTAAGAAAAACAAATCCATAGTGCTTTCGTTTTTGCTTTGCTTCTTCGTCGTTGTCCTCCCGCGGCGCGTCGAGTGATGGCCGGCGCTATTGCGGAACACATCCTGATACACTTTTTTTTGGAGCATAGTTTCCTTCATTGTCTCGAACGGCTTATTCGTCCATCTTTCATTGTGCTGTTGATGCCTCGCATATTATCACTTTCGCCATATATATATAATTGTTAGTGTTATTTAAGTAAGGTCTTTCCGAAAGCAGTCACCGCAGAACTATTTGACTTGTCACGAGACATCCCGAACCTCTTCTGTGCGGCAGGTTTCTCCTGCTTCCCTTTGCAAGTGAGAGAACCCCGCGTTGAGGCAGCACATCTTTGTCGCTGCACGCGATGGCCTCTTCCGGGGCGACCGTCCACCGCTGCTTGTATATCTTCTTTCATTCCGCTTTCACACCACGGTATGTTTGCGCTCCTGATCCTCTCCCTCTGTCTTCCCCCCTCCCCCTCCTCCTCCTCTCATGCGTTTCCCCACTTCACACCCACACCTGCATACAATGCTCTTGCGACGCCTTCTAGTAATATTTTTTTTGATTGTTGTTGATTCTCCGTTGCGGAAAACTATTCTTCCTCTTTTTGTATATCACTTCTGCACGGCTAAACGACGCGACTGCTGTTGTTTCTGGTTACATATTTCTTTGCGTTGTGTGCTTTCTGATTTGTCTTGCTTCGCAACAGTGCCACCACGCTCTTTCGCTATTGTTGTCCTACTCTTCTTCTTTGTAATTATTATTATTATTATTATTATTATTATTCTCTATTGGTCTCTGCTGCTCCGGCTTTTCTGTTTTGTATTTCTTGTTTTCTCGTTTTCTTATTCGGCTCGCTTTTTACGATCACCCCTTCTTGTTGTTGTTTTTGCTACGATTGGGCATCCGTCCCGCACGTGAGAGTACCCCCCCCCCCCTGTTACGTATTCTCTCCCCGCGCGTACAGAGGGGCCCTCTTGCCCTTCTTTACCTAGCTTTGCATCTCACTGTTCCTTGTTTTCTTCTTTCTCGTTACTTGTAAATCTCCTCCGTCTCTCTTTCCCACTTCAACTTTCGCTTCTGCTTTTACCAGTAGTTTTTTTTTCTTTTCTCCTCTATTGTTTCATGCATCGCAGCGGGTCCAACTCGTTTTCGCCTGAAAAGCTGAAGACTCGTTAAACCAACAAGAACGGAACACCCTTCACGCGATCAAATTCCGTACGCGAGGTAGCCTTTTTCCTTTGGCACGCTCACTCACACATTTCTTTTATTACTATTACTGTTATTATTATTCCGTTTTTGCGGCTTTGATTATTCATCTATTTGGCCTTCGCCTTACGAGCCATTTTCAATCTTGTGGGCCCTCAAATCCTTTCAAACGATTACTGCAGTACTTGCGCGCTGCAAACCCCAGAACCGTGGTGACCTGAGCTGGACACACGCGCACACACACTTTGGTCACGAAACCTTTTTTTTGTATTGTATTGTATTGTATTGTTTTCCTTTCTTCACTCACGCTTAAAAGCTGCCCAGAGGGCGGCTACGTAGCTTAGTCTCTCTCTCTCTATTCTGAAGTCGCCACGCCGAGCGAAACCACCGCCTTTCTCCTTCTCTCTCCCGCTCGCGTACGTGGGCGGGACACTTCTCTATTCGGTATTCACCGACTTGGCCTTTTGTCCCGACTATTTTGCCTCCTCCGTTTTTGTTGGTGGTGGTGCTGCTGCTGCTCGCTGCTCGCAGTGCTGCTTCCGCTGTCTCACTTCTTGCGTATTCAGACTTCGTTGGAGTACGAGGGGTGTTTTACCACTCGCAGGCGATCTCCGCCTTCAACGACCACAAACGCCCGATAATTGTCTCTCTCTCTCTCTCGCTGTTGTAGTTCCTGCTTGTCCTCGCAAGCGACGCACGAAGGAATTTCTAAGAAAGAAAAACAAAACATACGCGAAGAGCCGTCACTACTCTTCCTGCTGCTGCGTCGCCTCTCTTCCCACTTATTACCACCATCATATTTGCTGCTGGCTGCACGAAGGCAGCGCAAGTCACCCGTCTTTCCTCGACCGTTGCCAGCAAAGGGACTCGTGCTCCAACGACGCAGCTGCGCACGCGCTGGTTTTTTCTTTTTGTAGGTGTGTGTGTGTGTGTGTGTGTGTGTGTGTGTGTGTGTGTGTGTGAGTGTTGTTGAGTGTCGCAGCGGAGTCCTTACTGTCAAATATTATTAGTAATACTTAGAAACGTGTGGTTCCCCCACCCCCCTTTCCTTTCTATTTATCTGCGTGTAGTTGCGTGTGTTTTGTTTTATCTATCTCTGTTTTCGTCGATGAACAGAAGAGCACTGTCGGTACAGCTATCAAGGTTCATTCTTCTAATTATATATGTTTAATTGAGCTATTACTATTACTGTTATTACTAATATTATTATCGCTTCACAGCACCTTTCAGGAGCGTAGTTTTCTTTTCCTTTTTTTGCTTTCCGTGAAGACGTAACAGGCACAAAGAAGCGCCGTGTATGTACTTGTCACAGCTCGTCTTCTGTTGTCTTTCGTAGCTCACCACGACTACTGCTATTATTATTATTATTACTATAAATTTGCTCGTTTGGGTCTTTGGACTTTGCATTTTTCTCCGATAAGCACCGAACGACGCTTCCTTCTTTCGTTTACTCGTTGTTCGTTGTGTGGTGGTGGTGGATAGTATTGTTGTTGTTGTTTCTGCTGTGGTGAAAGGAAAACGACTCGTTCGTGCGTCAGCGGGGTAGCGCCACCACCATCGCTATTACTGTTGTACCGCTATTACAAATACATATATATGTGCGTGTGTGTGTGTGTGTGAGGAGGGAGTTTCTCTTAGTATTTTTTCTTTCCTTTCCTTGAACACAGGCGTCACGAATGGACCTCTACAATGCCCGACAGGTCTCCACCACCTTTGCCGATGAGTCTTCATTGGCACCCACGTCCGTACCGCCGTCCCCTATGGCGGCGGAGGGTGCGTCGCACGCAGGACGCAGCAGCACCACAGTCGAGTACGTTGACCACAGCGGTGCCCGACGGGCCATCTCGCTGCTCTCCTGCACCGACGCGAGCAGAGGACAGAGCGCGACGGCCGAGGGGCACTGCAGCGGCAAAAGGCTCTGCGGACTGGATGTCACCAAAGGCTGCCGCAGCTGCATCGATGACTCCTGCAAAGAGCAGCAGTGCGAGTACTTTTTAAAGCAGAAGTGTCCACTCAGTATGGCGTGGAACCGGATCGCAGGGGATGCACCGTCGACGATGGAGACCTTCGAAGAGCACGCAGCTCACTCCCTGCGCAGCTCCAACTCGATTGCAAACCTGCAAAGTACGGCTTCGCGGGGGAGTCTGATGGAGGGCAGCGAGCGTCGCGGCAACGCGCGCATGCAGCGGACGCGGGCGGCTCCGACGGCACCCCGTACAAGGTGGAGTGAAGATGCCCACGGTTCACGCACCGACGCCGCAGAGGAGGAGGGCGCGGCGGTCGTGGAAGCGGAGGAGGAAGAAGAGGCGGCGTGTGTGATGCCACCCCCTCGCTTTGGGCACACTGCGGTGCTTTACAAGGACTCGCAAATTGTAATTTTCGGCGGCAAGGCGAACGACGAGCATTACTACAACGACGTCTACGCCTACGACGTGGAGCGGCGCCGGTGGGCGATGCTGCAGGCGGAGGACACGCAGGACGACGAAGCCACAGCCGCTACAACGACAACGCGAGGCGCGGAGGCGAGCGCGAGTGCTGCTCCGGCGGGGTCGCACCGCGTCTCTGCGAGGTTCTCTCCCTCCTCGACCGCCTCGACTCCCTGTGCAAGCCGTGAGAGCAGCGTTGTCGATGAGCACCACAGTCGCTTCCACCCGCAGCACTCCAGCGACCGCGTTCGGGGCGCGGACGACGAGGACAACGTGCGAGTCTGCAGCAACGCGGACATCTTCATTCCCTTTGCGATGCCCGTGGCCACGCGCACCGTCCTGCGCCCGTGCGGCCGTGTGGGTCATGCCGCCGCGCTCTACCAGAGCACCATGTATATCCTGAGCGGGGAGCGACAGGGCAAGTACTTCGACGACATGTGGGCGCTCGACGTCCCGAGCCTGGCGTGGTCGAAGGAGTGCGGGCTGCCGTTCTCACCGCGCAAAGGGCACACCATGCATTTGCTGCCGGCAGAGTGCACGGCAACGCGAGCGCGCGAGGATATGTTTGTGGTGTTTGGCGGTCTGGTGAAGGCCTCCCGTGTGCACCCACGCCCCGCCGATCCGGAGCTGCCCGCGCGCAACGCGGGGGAGCCGGACATGATGTGCGCCCCAACCAACGAGACGCTCCTGTTCTACCCAACGCAGCGGCGGTGGTGTCAGCTGAAGACCTGCGGCGACACACCGACCCCGCGCTTCTACCACGTCTCCCAGCTCGTGACGGGCACCACGCTGCTGCTGCTCTTTGGCGGGCGCACGGTGGACCCCACGCCGGTGGGCGTGACGACAGCCGCCAGCGAAGGCTCCTTCATGAACGACCTGCGCATGTTAGATGTCTCCACGGGTGTGTGGCGGCAAATCCGCGACGCTACCGGCGATGTGCCCTCGCCTCGCATGTGCGCCGCGAGTGTCTTTGTGAATGGCACCTTTGCGGTCTTCGCCGGCGGCGGGGACGGGTACTGCAAGAACGCGTACGAGTTCCAGCTCGGTGCCAACCGCTGGCGCCGACTCACGCCGAACGACCAGCCCGCCTGCTCTCGCCCGACGGTGATTTACGCGAAGGACCGTCTCGTCTTCTTTGGCGGCTTCGCCCCCCGCATGGGTGTGTTGAACTGCACGATGGAGCTCTGTCTCGCGCCGCTGTCCCTCATGAATCAGTGCCTGCTGTGGTGGAATCGGTGCGCGTTTGAGAAGCACATCCGCACCTGCACCCAGAACCGAATTCTAGGGCAGGAGGAGAAGGCCGCTGCGATGTCCGCGATGGTGCGTTGCCGCAAAGCCAGCGGCGGTGGTGGGCGGCAAGTCACGCTGCGCCGCAGTCCCGCCAACTTCAGCTGCAGCCCAGTGCCCACGCCGCGGCAGTCGATGGTGCATCGCGCCACGCGACGGCCACCACCGTTTCACGCCCCGGGCTATGACCACGTAAACTCGTGGAGCTCCTCCATGACACCCCACGGCGGTGGTGGCGGCGGTGGTTGGTGTGACGTGTCGCTCGGGTCCCCGTCGCCTTCCTACGCGCCCTCCTCACCGGTTATGTGCTCGCCGCTCTCAGGCGCCTCGCAGCTGCTGCCGTCGTGGCAGGAGGCCGTCAACACGAAGAGCAGCAACAGCGGTGGCGGTGGCGGTGCTGCTGCGGGGTACTACGGTGCGTCTTTCGCTACTGGAAGTTTCTATCACCACGGCAGTCCCGCAACGGCCGCCGCCACGGCACCACCAGCCGCCCTGCGACCTGCGAGTGCGTTTCCCTCTCTCCCGGACACGGTGGTCTCCAGCCACGTCGGCACCCCGCCGTCCACTCGGCTTAGCACGTCATCCACCACGCTGCTCTCCGTTACTGCCCCGTGGCCGCGTAAGACCGCTGGCCCGGCCCAGAGTGGGGGCCCGTCAGATGCCGGCTTCCACCACCACCTCACGACCATGCACAACAGCAATTGCACCTACGCCGGTGCTACGGCGTCTGCAGGCGGGGCACCGCAGCCCGCGACGGCGGCCCCCGCGTGGGGTGACGGGATGCAGCGCAACTCCGCCCGGTCCAGCGCATCGGGTGTCACACCCGTCTCCTCCTACTCCACCTCCGCCTCCGCGCGCACGTCCTTCGTGGCGCCGGCGGACGGCGGGCAGGACTCGCACCCGCTGGCGTCACTCCGCGTGTCGCCGCGCGAGCCCGCAGACGGCGGCTGCCGCATCATGAACTGCATGCGCAACATCACCGGCTTCGCCGCGACGTCATTTCCACGGTTCTACAAGTGTCTTCCATCACCTGCGGGGCAGCGGACGAACAGCAGCAGCACCACCGGCATCGGCAGGGGTGGCGGCTCCATGCCGGCCTGCGCGTACTCGTCACAGCCGCCGTCTCGCGTGCGGTCCCCGGTCAACTCGCTCGTCGCCTCGCACCCGCTGCGCATCGACGTGGATGCGTGCTCGCCACCATCGCCGCAGACAACGGATATGAGCGACTACCCGCTCTCCTCGCCCTTTGCGTACTCCGCTGCGGCTGCGGCGGCGAGCAGCGCGTTGCCCAGTCCCTTCTCCCAGCAGCAGCAGCAGCAGCGGCAGCAACCACCACGGCAGGCGTCGCCGCACTTTACGGAGTCAGCGTCGAGTCGGGCCTCGTCCGTGCACAGCCTGCGCTCCACATCGCCCGAGACGGCGCCGCTGTCGCACGTCACACAGCTGATTCAGCAGTTAGAGGGCCCGAATGGACCTTTTGTGTTCCGTGCAAGGCCGGCCAGAAAGAAAGAGACCGGGCTCGAGTGACGCTTTGCTACCTCGATGTCGTTGTTGCGCCTTTGGACGAGGAGTGACTGTCGCAGAGCAACGGCAGTGCAGGACTCACGCTGTCTGTTTCGACTGCCCACCTGTATGTGTGTATGTGTGCATGGGGGGAAGGGGGAGCTGCTATTTCAGAAACAAAAAAATCTTCTTCTTCATTGGGGTCTCGACTCTTCTAAAATCACACATATCTGCGTTCTCTGCCACGTTGTTGCTGTTATTTGCTCCTCCTGTTTCAATGTTCTCCGTTTTGATTTACTATACGTTTGCTTTGAACGGTGGTAATGCCCTTCATTACTATTATGGACGCGGGTGTTTTGTTTGTTTTGTTGGTTGTTGTCCTCCGATGCCTTTGTCGGTGTCAGGCTAACTGTTGTGTATCGTTACGCGTGTGCAAATACAAATCCACGCTGTCGATGGTTATCATTACCATCTTGTTTTTGTCGCTTTCTATTATTATTACTATTGTTATTATTAGTGGTGGTGGTGGTGACTTTTCGTCGGTCTTGAACTCCTTTTATTCCCCACATCCCACTCCCCGTCGTACTCACTCACTCACCCACGCGCGCACATGCAGACGCCTTGAATCGCAGTAGTGGGTGGTTCCTGCCCAACTCGTCTTGCCTGCACTTGAAGGCAGCCAGCGGTGGCAATGCCCGTGCGTTACGGTTCACGAAAGAGGTGAATCGAAGGTGTTATTTATGTTTTCTATTTTACCTATTCACACCGTCTTATTGCCGTGGTCAGTGATGGCCGGTGAATGCAAATTTCGACGCCATCTCTTCCGCCGCAGAAGACGACGCAGGTGAGCGCGCGTCCTTGAAGTCGTCTGTGTTGGCGATCGGGACGCGTTGCTTCCCATTATTACTACCACTATTACCACCACTCTTATTGCTTCAGTTTCTTTGTGGCTGTGAGGGATCGCTGGACTCTTTAATTTCTTTGCTTTTTATATATTGTGTTTCTGAATGACAATAATCAAGCCCAAACAAAACGACGGACGCGCGCTTCAAAACTCGGATCAACTCCGCGTCCACGCACGAACGGCGGATCGCCCTTTGCGAGTGTGCGCGTTTTCAATGTTGTAGGTTTTTCTATTGCCTCTCCACGGTGTTTGCTAGCCGGCAAAGTGGGACGTGGTAGGCTCCTTTTAGGGTGCCGTGAGAAAGACATTCTTTGACGTCCGTTGGGGCTAGCAAGTGCAGGGGATAATTGAATTCTGATCTTCACGACGGCACTTTTCCCTACACCGCAACGGTGGTGAACTTCAGCGACAACGCTTTAGGTGCATCCATCCGTGTTTTCCTTTCCTTTCCTTCTGTGTCGACCATCTTTTCTTGGTATGACTACCGTTTGTTGTCTCTCTCCCTCTCTCTCTCTCTCTTCGGTTCTACGTCACACACGTGTACGATACTTCTATACCTCTATACATATATATATTCACCTCTTCGCACAACAGTTTCAGGGAACGTTGACTCTTGTTTTTCTCTTTCCCCTTCCTCCTCTCTTCTCGCCAGCCGCCCCCCCCCCCCCCTCCCCTCCAGAAATCGACGGTGAATGTGCATATGATTCTGGCATCGTGGGGACAGGAACTGCGGAGCAACACAACAGCAAACATACACGCACCTTAGCATCGGCACCCATCGAAGAGCTGCTCAGACCTTTCTCTTGACAGCGCTCACATTGTGTCTGTGTCTGTGTCTGTGTCTGTGTGTTTTCTCCTTCACGCGCTCCTTTTCCAACGTAGAGGCCGAAGCGCAAAATTTGGGTTTTTTCTTTCTGTTTTTCCTTTTCTCTAATTCCTTGTTTTCTTGTAGGTGTGTCTCTCTGCACGTCCGTCGCCGCCGTGTCGATCGGCGCCATGTCGAGCCACACCACGAGTTTGGTTGGACGCAGCCCCGACTCCTCTAGTCCCGCCTCCGGCGCGCCGCAGCCAACCCCGCCCCCCGCACCGTCCTCCTCCTTCTCGCCTGCCCACCTGGAGCAGCTGCGTCAACAGCTGTCGAGCGGGCTGCAGTCACACCCGGAGCTGCACGACCTGCTGGGCTTGTGTGCGGAGAGCAACGATTGGACGGCGGAGGAGGCCCGGCAGCGCCCCGACAGCATCGTCACGCTGGAGCTCTTTCTCCTGCAGGTGCACCGCCTGCCTCTCTTGGCGTACTTCCCGAATCTTGTCACCATTAAGCTCATGAACATCGGACTGGAGTCGATGGCCGACTTAGCCCCTCTCACGCACGTCGAGGAGCTGTGGCTCTCGGACAACAACATTCGTGCGATCGAGGGGCTCGGCAAGATGGCCAAGCTGCGCCGCCTCTTCTTGCAAGGCAACTGCATCACTTCCATGGAAGGATTGCCGCCGCTGCGTCACCTACGTGAACTGTGGCTCGCACGCAATCAGCTGCAAAGCCTGACACACCTCACACCCCTGCGCAAGCTACGTACGCTCTACGTGGCGGACAACCCAATTCAGTACCTCACCGGGGCCTTCTCCGAGGATATGACGCGCCTGCACGAGGTGAACCTCAGTGGTTGTCGCATCGCGGACGTTGCACAGCTCTGCTACCTTCAGCAGCTCCCCTGCCTGCGCAGTGTGTGGCTTGCCGACTCGTTGTTTGGCGAAAACCCGATATGCCGCCTGAGTAACTACACGACATTGGCGCTGGCGATGTTGGACTCACTCGATAGCCTGGATGGCACCTACGTGACGGCGGAGCAGCGCAGTCTCGTGGAGAACATCTTAAAGAAGAAGAAGTTGTATTACGAGATGCGGGTGCAGATGCTCGAGACGCACCTCGTTCTGCTTGCGCGACACGCGGAAAGCTGTGCGATGCGGGAGACGGCGCAGAACGCGGACGCCCTCGCGCAGCTGCACGCCTGTTTACAGCCGATTGACACGGAGCTCTTAGAGCGGCACCTCTACCGCGGCAGCGACCGCAGCGTTGGATCGCTTTTTCATGGAGGTTGCAGCACCTGCAGCACCAACACGGACGGGCAGTCGCCTTCGTCATCAACAGCGGCAGCGGCGGCAACTCCTGGGGTGGCGGTGGAGAGTGCGCAGCTGGAGAGCCTCCGCTTACAGCTCGCCCGCGCTGTCGGGACCTGTGAAATACAAGAACAGAAAATCCTACTCCGCCTAGCCCACGCCACCACCGCCGCCTCCATCGAGGCGCAGCTGCTGAAGGAGCGCTTGGCGGTGGAGCTGCACACCGCCGGCAACGTACGCCTCGAGCCCGTCAAAGCGAGCCACGAGTTCTTCACCTCCGTCGCCGAGCTCATGCAAGAGCGGTTTAACCGTGAGCTCTTTGAGCAGGAGTTCAGCATCACCGGCGTGACGGTGAAAGGCGTGCGCCGCATCATCAACCGCGGCCTGCGCCTCCGCTTCGACAACCGTGTAAAGGAGCTGCACGCGGACTTGGCCAATCCGCGGCACCGCAGTCGGTTTGTTGGACTGTTTGGTGTGGTGCCGGCGTCGCAGGCGGATCAGTGTGCGTGCCTGCAGCACGCGCTGCTCTGCGGTGCGGCGGCAGCGGACGATGGAGCCCTTGCCGCCGCCTCCATCGCGTCCTCTTTGGATGGGAAAAGCAGTGCGGCACGGTGCGCCTCGTACACCCCGGCCCCGGCCGATGAAGGCGTCCCCCTCACGGACTCGCTCTTCTACGCAGATGAAGCACGTCTGCGGGCCCTCAGTTGCGGCCTCGACGGCGGCGTTGGCGGTGGCGGTGCAGAGGGACGGGCAAACGCTGCAGGTGCAAGCGCGTCCTTCTCCCTCTCGCAGGTCTACAGCGACAACGGCGGCGGTGTGGTGTGCCACGGCCAGCTCGTGCTCTACCGCACCTACCTCTACAAAGCGGTGAGCGCACTCGGCACGGCGAGCAGTGGAGCCGCGAGCGGTAACTGCAGCGGGCAAGTCAGCCCGTCTTTTGTTCAGAAGGCTGGTCGGGTGCTGAGGAAAGACTACGGAACGGGCATCACGGCTGCCTATCGTGTGCTGCCCTCCGGCACCGCTGGGTATGGCAATCTTGAAAAGCCGACGGACGCCCCGCACACCGCAACGCCGTCCTACGTGTGGTACTGCTTTGATCGTGAGCTGGTCTTGGCGGACTGCGTGGTGGACTACTACTACACCGTCTCCGCCGCCGCGCCGACCCACGCGTCGTCCGCCTCGGCATCGTTTTTGGCTTCGTCGTTTCTCTCCGCGAGTGGGGCGGCGCCGACGCAGCTGGACTACAGCGCCGCGACGGCGCTGCTCTGTGATGTGTGTTTTCCCTGTCGCGTCGGTGTGCCGAGTGGTAATGCGGGTACGAACAAGGAAAAAGACAAGGACAAGGACAAGGACAAAGGTGCCGCCGCGACGGCGGACGTGAGCCGCGATGTACGAGACGATCTCCTGAGCTGCGCCACTCCGCTTCTGATGTTCCTTCACTGGTGCGGCGGGCTGCCAAGTGAGCCGCGTCACAACAGCGGCGGCAACGACAATGGCAACAATACAAATAACGGCAGCAGTGTCACGAGTACGGGTGCGAGTAACGGCCACCCCCGCAAGCACAAAGCGCGCTCCATGGAGGTAGGGAACGGCGGCAACACGCTCAAGATTGTTGCCGTGAAGGAGACGGCAGAGGCCATCGCGGCCGTGACGTCGGTGTTAGGCGAGGCGCTGACGTCACAGCTTTTGGGGACGACCAGCAGAAACACGTGCCACAGCGGCACCAAGGACGATATTATGAACGCGCTCAACAACGCGGACGCTGCACCGCGTCCGCTGCAGGCGCGCGATGTGGAAAACTATGCGGCACGCATGCGCGCTGCTGCCGGCGGCAAGGGCGTGTTAACGCTCTGCGTGCTGCGCGGGCTGGACCTCTCTGCGGTCCTGAAGGATTTCACCTCTCCGCTGCTGGCGAGCGTCACCACTCTCGACCTCTCGCAGAACTCACTCGTGGAGTTTTCGTGGTTCGCCGTCGCGAAGGAGGCCCCGCAGCTGCAGAAGCTGAATCTTCGTCGCAACCGACTGGCCTCCTTTCACCTCGACGGCAGTCGCCTGCCGGATCTTCGCACCTTAGACCTAAGCGACAACTTGCTTGTCAACGTCGGTGACCTCCGCGCCATTCGTGCGGCAGCACCCGCGCTGGAAGAGCTGGAGGTGCGTGGCAACCCTTTCATGGCCGCGCAGCACCGTCAAGACGCAGAGGCGCAACTCTGGCTTTACATCGCCCCGCCGACAAGTTTCAGCCTCGCGGTGTCCTCCACCGTCGCCTTGGTGAAGCTGAATCAGCATCCCATCGGCACCTACCCGGGTACGCTGGCGGTGCAGCGGTACCGACGTGCGTGCATCGTCGCGGGTGCCCCTCACGCGTCCCCTCGTACGGTGCGCGTCGTGACGTACCTTACGCAGCGTGCGAAGGAAATTAGCGGGCTCGCCGGCTCTGCGGCGGCCGCCGCGTTCTTTTCGGTGGATGGGGTGTCCGTGCCGGAGCGCTACGTGAGCGCCATCGTGGCACAGCTGGAGCAGTGGGAGGCGGCGGACGCGTTAAATGAAAGCCTTGCGAAGACGTTACCGGCACCACACGCGGAGAGCACTGCTGCGCCGACGACAACACATCTCGGCGATGACGCCGCAGCGGCGACGACGCGGTGCCTGAACGAATGTCGAGACTTGTGCTGGAGCTACGGCCTGCTCGACTCCGTCGGCGGTCTCACTTCGCTTTTGCCGAACCTGTGCCGCGTGGTGTTGCGCGGACACGCCCTTACCAACATCGACCCCGTACTTCAGCTGAGCCGCTTGGAGAGCTTAAACGTGGCGGAGAACCAACTCACGGCGCTGCCCTGCTTTGCAGGCCTGAAGTCGCTGAGAGAGCTGGTGGTGGACTTCAATAACCTCACTACACTCCCCGCCCAAATCGGCCCGCTGCCTGCGTTGCGCGTGCTCAGCGCTGCGAGGAATCAGATTTCCCACGTGGACCCCTCCATCTTCCTCGACGGCGGCAGCGCCGACACGCCCGGCAGCGGCAGCGGCGTAGCGCCAACGGTGCCGCAGTTGGAGGTGCTCCACCTGTCACACAACAGCATTGCGGACATGAACGTCGTTTACGCTCTGCGTGAAATCACCTCGTTGCTGATCTTCAGTGTCATGGGTAACCCTTGCACGCTGCCGGACGCAACACGGGCGCATCGGCCCAAGACAGACCCCAAAGCTGCCGGCGACGACACGCGGCAGTACCTCATTCACGTTTTCCCGCAGCTCAAGGTGCTAGACGGCGGCCCCATCTCGGCCACGGAGGGCGTCAAGGCACGGGAGATCTACGCCGGCAAGATCAGCGCAGACTTGCTGATCGAGAAGTCGCACAGCCAGCCTGATGCCTGGGCGGCGGTGCGCCACCTCAACCTCGCGCACTGCACCCTCACCGCGACGAACCTGCTGGAGCCATTTGTGGGGCTGGAGGTGCTGCAGCTGCAGCACAACCTCATCTCGTGCGTCTCCGGCTTCACCACCTTAACCCGGCTGAAGGCGCTGGACCTGTCCCACAACCGCCTCGGTGCCGCGGCGTGGCGCAACATGGACCACGCCAGCACCCCCGCCACCGCCACCACCTCCTCTTCCCCCCACCCGCAGGCCACCGCGCACCTCGCCCTCGGTGAGGCACTCGCCCCGCTGCAGCTGCTGGAGTCCCTCTCCGTGGAATCAAACCAGCTGACCGACTTCAGTGTGCTGAAGCTGCGCCTGCCGCGGCTGAAATTTCTGAACGCGCGCGGCAACGACCTGCAAATCCTTCAGCGCGGCCTCGAGCACCTGCCCGACCTGCGAGAGCTGCTGCTGGACCAGAACAAGCTTCGCGCCCTCGCGCCGGATTGCCTGGCGGGAAACAAGAAGCTCTCCATCTTGTCCGCCGAGAACAACGCCCTCAAGACCTTGGAGGGGCTGCGGGGGTGTGCGCGACTGGAGCAGCTGCGCCTCGGGGCGAACCGACTGGCGGACCTGAACGGCGCGCTCGGCGACACGCAGGCGTGCCCGCTGAAAGCGCTCGTCCTCATCGGCAACCCGGTCGCCCGCAAGAGCAACTACCGCCTCTCCATTATTGCGTACTTTGCGCAGTTGGTCGAGCTGGATCGTCGCCCCATCACACCGGAGGAGCGGGAGAAGGCGGCGACGGCGCGCGTGGCGGAGTACGTGGCGCCCCCGAACGTAGTCATCGATATGGATTTCCTCGCTGTGGCGGCGGCGGCCGCTGCGGGTGCCGGCGCACCGAATGGTGGGGTGTCGCTGCCGATGAACGTCGGCGTGAATGGGAACGTATTTCCTGGCGTGGTCGCTGGCGTCGGCAGCAGCGGACTGCCCAGTCGCAACCGGCTTTTGAACTCGTCTGCGGCCATTGCGGCTGGGACGCGTCGCGGCGGTGGCGCAGGGGGGAGTGGGCCCGACCGCTTTAACGTGAACCCGCGCAGTCGACCCTATCGCCGCTAAGAAAATGAATCGGGGGCTTGTTTTTTCCCCCCTTTACTGTTTTGGTGGTTGCTTGTTCATCCTCTTCCCACGCTGCTGCATTTCGCAGGCGCACGGTGACGATCGCTTTCTTATACTATATATACATATATTTGTGTTTGGTCATTACGTCTCTCGTTTCCTTCTTCCATTATAATTCGATGTCGTTTTTATTTGTCTTGGTTCATCACCGTCGGCACCGCCTTCTTTGTATACGTTGTTGCTTTTGTAAATTGTTCGATGTGGAGAATATCTGCTTCTTGAGCTCGTTGCGGAAGCCGCACGGTCGAACGTCCTTGCGTTTCATGAAGCCTGTGTGTGTGTGCGAAGACGTACGCCGTGGGTGGAGTTGTCCATGTATAACCTAAGTATTTTGCCTTGTCTCCCTCTCTTCCCCTCCAGACGGGGAGCTCGATGTAACCCAGTCCTTTTTAAGTATTTTTTCTTTGTTCAACACAAGGCACACCTGCTCTACTAGACAACGAAGCACCGCAAGAGCATTGAACTGTGCAACTGTATAGCACTGCAGAAGGTAGATGGAAACGTTAGGGGTGAGGCGAAGGCACTCTAGCAACGGCTCTTCACTGATCCTGACATATATGTATATATATATGGTCCTTCCTGTTTGGTAATAGAAACAAAAGGTATGAGCAAAAGAAGAAAGAGCGTCGAGTGCGTAGACTCGCACCGCAACAGTCACGACCTGCATAATGAAAGCGCACATGTGTATCACCGAAGTCATTTCAACCGCCTTTACACATCTGCCTCATCTCTTTCTCCTCGAAGTCCACAACAAACGGAGGAGAGCTCGCAAAACAAAAAAGCGTGTCCCTGCCCAAGCTTGTGACGTCGCATCGAACACGGCAGCAAGCCCACTCCACGGGCGTCACGACGCATCTCTCCCTCCTCTTCACTCGGCGCGTCTCCGTCTTCTGCTGCGCCAGATACACACACACACACTATATTCGTACATAAAGGAAAAGGCTCAACCGAATGGACAAGGCGAAGACACTGGAAGTTCTCCGTGGCATGAAGTTCATGCAGCGGAAGGAGGAGGCGAAGCGCCGCGCGACCTTCGAGGTAGCCCAGCGTGAGGAAATCGAACACCACCTACACGCCGACAGCACCAGCGGCACCACGGCGGCGCCAGGCAAGCGCAGGGGCGGCCCCGCACGTGCCACAGTCCTCTACGATGACGCCCTTCCTTCGAACTTATACGGACTTGCGCGGCGTTCGTTTACCGACACCCTGGGTGAGCCCTCCGACCTAGAGACATTAAGGGAGGTGGGTAAGGACGACGGCGTAGGGACGTCCTCCTCCCCCACGGCCGCTGCTGGGGAGCACAACAACGACATCGACGGCAATGCGGTGGACAGTGGTGAGGAAGAGGTGGAGGACTTGTGGGGCAGCGAAGACGCGAGCGAGGGCGACGATAAGAAGGCCACGGTAGAAGAAGACCCAACGGCTGCCCCGGGCCGTCATCTGCCCCGAAAGAAGAAGTCCGCCGCGCACCGGCACACCAACAACGCGAGCAAAGGTGGCCGCCATGACGGCCGCTTTACCGTGCAGGCCGCCGTGCGAGCGCCGAAGCTGCCGCGTCGTCTTGAGGAGGCGATCGCCGAGGAGGAGCGACAGCGCAAACGGCGACGTGCCGAGGATGACGGCGACGTAGGTTCTTAATGCTGTTGTCGCTTTTGTTTTTATTATTATTATTATTTCTCATAACTCGTGTAAGTACTTCTCGGCGATGCTCAGTAGAGCTTAGTGGTCCTAGTCCAAACAGAAGAACCGCTGTTCTCGCTACTCAGAGGAAGACTTCACTTGAACGCGCTGCGAGATCGAATGCCACAAACCATGCGGGATTGTGCGTGTGCGTGTGCAAGGGGGATTCCTTTTCTTACCGGCTGGTCTGTGTCATGAACGGCTGCCTTTTTGGTGTAATTTGCGCCTGTTTTTTACCTCAGCTTTCTTTCTTTTCCTCGGCAACTCTGCGAATATCATCTAAACAACATCAGCGTGTTCCTCCACACTTCTCCTTTCCTCTCTCTCCTTCCTCCACTCCTCGCTCTCTCTCTCTCGGATCTGTTAACCTTCTCGCTTGCGTGCGCCATGGCGGTTTCCCTCAGCCTTTACTCTCCTGTTGTGTGTTTGTTTGTTGCTCTCGGTTTCCTGTTCGGGGAGGGCCGTGCTTGTGCGCATCTCCGACTTATCCTGGAAAAGGTAACAATCAATCTCACAGATGGAGCAGGCACAGGAGCAACGGACACGGCAGAGCAGCGCTGCGGCAGATGCAAAGTCGTGCCTGGCGGACGAGGAAGCCTTCAACTCGGTGCGGCAGGCAGCACTCGTGCTGTTCAAGCAGCGCACGAAAGATCTCACCCGTCTCGCCAGTGTGGAGGCGCAGTCGCAGAAGATCGAAGCAGAACTGCAGCAAGCCCAGACGAGCGTGGCGCAGCTCTCCGCCCAGCAGGCCGCCCTCGACGCCCAGGTGGAGGACGAGCAGCAGCGTGTTCGTCAACGGGAGGGTCGCCTGGCCGAACTTCACGGTGCGCTGGTGCAGCTGGACGAGGAGCAGCGAACGTTCAAGAAGTTGCAGCAGGCTGCGGAGGCCGCGATTGGAGCCGCGACGACCTTTATCGTGCGCTTCACCAGCGCTGATGGACGTCTCTTTCAGCTGCTGGCGCTGGCGAAAGAGCGGGTTGGCGGACGCAATGCGCGCGAACTGCAGATCGTTGCCACGCAGATTCAGCAGAAGCTGACGGACGCCGTAGAACAGAAGCAGCGTCTCCTCAGTGGGCCGTGCTGTCTTCCCTCAGGCGCTCTCGCGTCTCCCTTCGCGGTCGTCGCCGACGTGCCTCCTTCGTCGGCCGTGACAGGGAGCCAACAAGACGCGGTCAAGGCTTTTGGGGCGGTGATGCAGGGCTGGATGACGCAGGCGGAGCCGTGGTCACGCCATCGGGAGCTGACAGGCGTCGTTGCCGCTTTGCGATGTCTGCTCCAATGGGTGACGGAAGACACAGAGGCAGACCCGGAGGAAACCTTCGCGGTGGGGGAGGCGGGTGCAAACCAGACAGCGTCCGTCTGGCCGCCGCTGCCCCAGTGTCCAGCCGTTGCTCTCGCGGAGGATGTCTTCCTACATCTGCCAGAAGTGGAGCTGGAGAAGGTGATGGAGGAGCAGGTGCACGCTCCTGTGAAAGCGTTGCGTGCCTTCTTTGATCAACTCACCGCCACCTGTGTTCGGGACCGCATTTGCCTTCCGCCAGAAGTGGCCGCCGTTTTCACGGCTCTGGAGACGACGGTCGTGGAGGGGTGGACGTCCTTAGTGGCGCAACGACACCAGTGGGCGGAGAAGGTGGAGGACGCAGCGTCGGCGACGGAGCTGGCGGCCGCGGCAGCTCAGTCACTACTCCGCGCACGCACAGAGCTGCAGGCGCAGTCAGAGTCTTGTGAGCAGCTCCGCAACGCTCTTGCGCAGCGGTTGTCAGAGGTGGAGACAGGGAAAGAATTGCAGCTGGGGAATTACGCGGCAGCGTGGCAGAAGGGGTGGCGCACGCTCAGCGCGCAACGTGCCTCACTGCTCGCCGCGCAGAGGGCGGTGGACGCTCGTGTGACAGAGGCAGCACACAACGACGCACTCTTAAAGAGCGAGGCAGAGGCGCACGCTGCTGCGGTGGAAGTGAGCAAGAGAGCTGTGCAGGAGCAGCAACGGAAGCTCTCCGCCGCCCAAGCGCTGCTGGATGAAGCCTCCACGCAGAAGGCAGCACTCGAAGAGGAACTCGCCGCAGCGCAGCAGACCGAGCGTGAGGCGCAGCGGCAGCTGGAGGCATTGCTGTCCCATCCTCAGAAGCCAGCAGCAGAAGGGGAGATGCAGTCGGCGGTGCTCTCAGAGAACTGTACTGCACCAGATACCCTCCTGGGGGTGACGGAGCGTGTTCGCCCCAGTGCAGCAGCCGCCCTGCAGTCTGTGCCTGCGTGTCCCGATGTCTACAAAATATGGGCGTCAGACGTGGAGGCACAAAAGCAGCACCTCGCCGATGACGACGTTCTCGCGGCGCTCTTTATGGCAGCACCGTGCGGCGACCCCACCGAACTGAGTGGCAACATGACGGACGGTGCAACAAGGCAGTCGGTGCGTCGAGCCTGCACTGCCGCGCTGCAGCACGTCGCTACGGCGGTGCTGCGACTTCCCGCGGAGTTGTTGATGCCAGACGTGTTGGACGACGATCTGCTCAGCCGACTCTCCTGCCTCACGGCACTCGCGGCGGAGGAAGAGTCCATGCGCACTTCTGCGGCGGCACACCGCACCTTCGTAGCGGAGGCGCAGGCCGAGATGCGTCTTCTTCGCCAGGAGCTGACTGCCGGTGTGTAGCACTGCACTGACCCGCTCTCTGTTTATGTCTCTCACGTCGAAGCAACGCACACTTCTTGTTTCTACACAACTTTGGCTGCTTATTCAAACTGCTGTATTGTTCCATGACCTGCTAAACTTAAAAAAAAAAAAGAGGAACGTTCCGCGTCTATCCGTCGTTGCGAAGAGGCAACGCTGACGGCGACACGTGCATCGAATTGTGCTCTACATTACCGCCGCACAGCCAACAGAGCTGCTGAACAGAAGCTGCTTAAGAAAAGTGTGGCTCTCCAAACGTGCTGTGAGTCTCTCTGCTTTCCTCTTCCTTCTCTTCCTCTTCTTCGTTGTTGTTGTTGTTTCCGCCTCCAACGCACCCGCACACACGTTGGGAAGAACGCCAAAGGAAACACGTGGCTCGTGTGCTTTCCCCCCATCTCCGCTACCAAATTTGTGTGTCGGTCACTGCGCCTTTTCTGCGTGGCTCTCTCGCTTCGTCTTTACTCGATATTATCTTTCTCCCATTTATTCTCACTTTTGTTTTCTGGTTACCTCTCGCCACCGTCTTGCGTCGAAGGGATATTTGTGTTGCACGTCAACCTCTCTCTCGCACCGACGCACACGCAAGAAGGACAGAAGAAAAAATGCGCTCCCTCCGTTTGAAACGCTGCGTGGCGCTCGGCCTGCTTGGGCTGCTTTGTATCGTCTGCGTTCTGCAGGGCCACGCCTACGCCGCGGGCAGGCACCACAAGGAGCTCTACGCCGACCTCGGCCTCTCCAGCGAGGCCACGAAGGACGAAATCAAAAAGGCTTTTCGCGCCTTCACCCGCGCGAACCACCCGGATTTGAAGGAGGGCTTTGATGACAAGGAAGCGGCGAAGGTGGCCATGGCGAAGGGGCTGCGCGCCTACGAGGTGCTGTCGGACGAGAAGAAGCGCGCTGACTACGATGAAATGGGCATCATCCCCGGCGAGGCCCCGAAGGTGGAGGAGATGACCCCGGACGAGCTCTTTACCTACTACCACCAGTCCTCTCCGATCTTTTCGAAGAGCAGGACGCTGACGAACGTCACTGAGGTGCGCCGCCTGCAGCAGTTCCGCGGCGGGCGCGTCTTTCTGGTGCACATCTACGACGAGGTCAACTGCCGCAACTGCCGTCTCTACAGCACTGCGTGGGAGACGCTCTACCAATCCAGTCTCGTGGACGCCGGGGTGCTGGAGATGTACCGCATTGATGCCCTCAGTGACGAGGGCCAGGCGTTACTGACGCACCTCGGCGTGCGCTTCCGCGCGGAGCCGTACGTCTTCGCCATCGTGGACGGCGAGGTGTGGACGCTCTACAGCATCCAAGATGCCATGAAGCAGAAGAACGCGAACCGCGTCTTCCAGCATCTGCTCGAGTTTGTCATGTCGTTCTACTACGACGTCTTCCAGCGAACCTCCTCGCTGGAGGCGACGCAGCTGGAGGACATCTTGACGTACCTGCGCGCCCCACGGCCGGCCTCGCAGCCGCTGCGGGCGCTGCTCCCCAACCTCAACGCCGAGTCGATCCCCGTGGCACTGCAGATGCGCTACGACCAGGTGGTCGTCCGCAGCGTGCCGCGTGATGTTCTGCTCGAGTTTGTGGAGGAGTACTGCGAGATGGAGGTGGACGTGAAGGACCGCTTCGGCGAGGCGGTGCCTATGGCGGAGTTCATCGTCGTCTCCGCGGAGGCGCTGCCGACACCACCGAGCGATGTGACGGAGGACGGCGACGTGGCGGCGATTGAGGCAGCGGAGGCGGCGGCGACTCCGCAGAAGAGCTGCAAGTTGGTGCACATCGGCGCCGCCGTCGCACTGACCTACGGCAAAGCAGCGAAGTTTATTGAAAGCCACCTGCCGGAGCGTCACGTCGGCATGAAGGCGGTCCAACACGCCGGCGCCACCGACTTCATCGACGTCTGCCGCGGAAACTGTCTTGTGTGGGTGCGGGAGGACTGCGGTGCGGCGCCGCCCCCGCACATGGTGGAGCTGATGTCAACGCAGTACCTCTCCTTCAAGACTGGCTACTGGTGCATGACGGAGGAGAAGACGCTGGCCGCGGCGCTGACGAAGGCCGGTGCGTGGACGCCGACCTCGCAGGGCCTGTCGGCCTCTCCCTCTGCGCTTGTGGCGATGGTGGGCGGCAATGACAGCTTTGTGTACCCCCTCATCGCGTTGAGCGTCACGTCGGTGGAGGACATCACCGCGGAGGACATCTACGACGCCTTGTCCAGTCTCGTCGGAGGGGACAGCGACGCGGCGGAGGAGGCGCGCGAGGGGACTGCCGCTGCCGTCAAGAAGACAATTGAGATTCGTCTCCCACAGTCCGTCGCCAGTCTTCTCGCCACGGCCGGATTCCCTTTGTCGTACAAGCAGCGCCTCTACATCCAGGCGATGACGCTCTACAGCTTCGTCTCGCCCATCCTGAGCAACACGACGCCGTTCCTGCTGATGTTTCTCGTGCAAAAGTACGTCATCAACCGCAAGAAACCGGAGGAGAAGGAGGAAGAGGAGCGCAAAAGGAAGGAGGAGCAGGAAGCTGCTGCTGCTGCTGCTGCTACGGCGGGTGCTCGTGGTGGTGCCGCCGCTGCTGCCACCGCACCCCTACGTCGACGCATCCGCAAGCCGCAGCCACGTGTGAGCCCTTACAACCCGCGCGATATGAAGTGGGCGAAGGAGGAGAAGGGCTTTCTCCTCTTCCTCGCCGAGGATGGCTCCTCCGCAGGATCGCTGCCGTTGCCTCGCCTCGCCATGGAAGACCCCTTCAACGTGCGTGTCCTCGGAACCGGGCAGAACAACTGGAAGGAATGGATGCAGGCGCACAAGCCACCGCTGCCGGATGGCGCGAAGGAGGAGCGGCCGGAGGAGGAGCAGCACATCTCTGTCATGGCCATTCGCAAAACTCGCATGAAGGCAGTGGTGAAGTCAGATGGGCAGACGATCGATTCCTTCCTACGCGACCTGCTGGATGGCACCATCAACCCGAGCGAGGAGCTGCCGTCGTGGGCCTACGATGAATGACACGTAACGCTGTGGCATTTTCGGGGAGTTGAAAGAGGAAGAGCGGGATCATGGCGAGTAGGGTCGGTCGTGCTCGGCTCAGTCCTTGCGCCTCCCGATTGCAGCCCTCTCTTGCGTTTCTCCCTTGTGAGTAACTTCTCTTCTACTTCACATGCAATCATATACACACTCACACACACACACACACACATCTATGCTTGGGCATTTATGGATGGGGTGTTCTCTCTCTTTCGAAAGAAAAGAAACTGTCGAGATGACCTGCCAGATTTTCCATCGCTGCTTTCATCGACCTCTTCTCTTCGGCGCCATTCATACTCCACAGCTTGAGTCTTTCAGTTTACGTATTTTTTGTAATGTTTCGCTTAGCCGCTGTTGCTGCTACTGTGCGTCCATCTCTTGTGCGTGCGTTGTCGTGTTAACTAAGTTTGTTTTCTCTCTCCTGATTGTACTAATGACGAACGAATCGTGAACTGTTATTTGTGTTGTTGTTGTTGGCTTGTGTCGCCGCTTTAACGTTGACTCTTCTTCCTTCTTTCTTTGGTTTATCGTATTCCCTTGATGTTGTAACTCCTTTCGTTTATTGCTCTTCTCTTCATCACTCTCGTCCTTTACTTTTTGATTGAACTGTGTGCCGCCCTCTTTACGCTGAGCAAAGCGGCACGGCTGACTCTGACGCCGTAGAGGCGTGTTCGTTCACTGCCGCTGAGAAGGACGACAGAAAGTCATCGTCGTATTCGCTTGCTGGATCCGTTTTAATTATTATTATTACTGTTGTTGTCTCCTCTCTGGTCTAAACTTGCTGTGGCGGTGATATGATTAGGAATGATGTTCTCTTGTATTGATTCTTTGTTGGACTTCTCTGAGGTGTCAAGTGGGGTGTTGGGGGGGAGAGGGGCAAGAGAATTTGAGAGGGAGATGACGTTGCACATTTGAGAAGATCATTTGGTGAGAGAGAGAGGAGACTTGGAATTGTCAACCGAGCATGATAGGGCGAGCACGGAACACGTGTGTGTGTGTGTGTGTGTGTGTCTGGTCGTGCAGAGCGTCCTCTCCTTCTTTTTCATAGCTGTTTTGGTCCTTCATCACGCTTTCCTCCCTGCCTTTCGGGCCAACTCTCTCTCTCTGTTGACTCCCTTTGGTGAAGGCGAGAAATGCAGCATCTTGCCTTCATGTTGTGATGGCTGTTGCTACCCCTATTATTATTAATATATATATATACACTTGTTGTGCTGTTATGCGGTGGATCGATATCCAAAGTGCCATCGATCACTATTAAAATGAAACAACTCGTTAGGGAAAGAAGACAAGACGTGTCGGCGTATTCATCACCCAAATACAGAAAGGGAAAGAAGAGCACAACAGCAGTAAGCGAAGCAGACAGACGCTTCCCCACCCACCCCCCACCCCCCATCGCGGCTGCCTCGCTTTCCGCTTCAACAGCGTTTTTGAAAGAGTTCTTGTAGCGTGTACAGATATGTGTATATATTTGTACGCTGCTGCTCTGCGAGCTTCTTCGCCGCTACCATCAATAGCAAAAGTATGCGAGTTTCACCACACCACGACCACCACCACCACCATCGCTTCCTCACCCTTTCCCTCCATCTCTCTCTCTACTCTCCCTCTACACAGATGATTAGCACAGTCCCGTCTACGTTTGTGGCGCTTCACTTACTAGAAGAAGTGTTAAAGAATACTACGACGACTACGCTCCTCTGGACGCCTACTGGGTGCTCACGCGTTGTTCGTGGCATGCTCTGCACGGCTGGAAAAGGCATTGCCTCGAGCGGTCTACCTGTTTATAACTCCCTTCATGGCTATTGTTTTCCTCCTCACCACATCATAGATTGTACGTATTACGAGAGGTACGCTTAACGCAACAAGGTGCATTTAAAATCAACATTTTCAGAAGGAAATTGCTGGAGGGGCGGTTCCGTCGTGTACACACACACACGAGCACGTTATCTCTTTCCATTTCTTGTTTTTCTCCCTCTTCCTCTTTGCACACGTCACCATGGACTCCGCCGCCCCCTCCTCTCCACGAAACGTTGTCTACGACACCCTTCGAAAGGTCCACCAAGCAGCCCCGCAGTTGAAGCCAATCCCCGCCTTCGAGGTGTACAAGGTGGCGAGGGAGGAGGAGCTCGCGGCCTACCGCATGCTATGCCGTGTACTCGTCATGCACCACGGCACCACGCTGCCCAAGGCCCAGCAACGGATATTGGAAGACATGGGTGAGCAACTCTGCATTAGCGAGTCGCGGCGGGAGCTCGAGCAGGAGGTGGCGGCGCACGATGACGTGCTGCTCGGCATCCGCAACGCTGGTGTGCTGCGCCGTCGAGGTGACTTCACGGACGGGGTGGAGGAGATGACGGTGGCGCAGTACCTCGCGGAGGCGCCGAAGGATGACGGCAACGGCCTCTACGCACCGTCGACGAAGACGGCTCGGCTGGACGGCGGTGACGGTGCTGGGGGACGTGGCTACGCTGGTGGGGGTGGTGGTGGCAGTGGTAGTATGAGTGCCGGTGGTGCGGCGACTGCGGTGGTTGGAGCGAAGAAGAAGGGCCACGTGCACGCTGCCGTGTCGAGGCTGGCGAAGGAGATTGAGGCGAGCGGAAAGGCGTTGCTCTTCAGCAGTAACCCACAGGAGGAGCAGCAGCTGATCCAGTCGCTGCAGCAGAAGCGTGACGCGCTGGTAGCTCTCAAGGAGGAATTGCTAGAGTCCTAGAGCGTGCAATATCCATTTCTAAGTTGAAGATGAAAAATAGATTTTAAAAGACGCGTTTGTTGTTGTTGTTGGGGGCATTTGTTGGTATTGCTGTTGTCATTGCTGTTGTCGAGTGCAAGCGTTGCGGGGATTGGCGTACTCTGTTGTTGGTTGTGTAAAGCGCTCTACTTTTTGGTGAGGTGATGAACCCAAAGGGAACGACGGGTGCGCCGTGGCGGCGCAAAAGACAGACCAACGGATGTGTATTGTTTCTCACCTCTCTCAGAGCAGCTTTTGTTGGTGCTGCTCCGCGCGCTGCCTCGTCACGTATCTCTCGTATCAGCGCTCAGGGCGGCGTGCTGAAACAGTAGACCTCACAAGTATATTTTGTATGTGTGTGAGTGTGTGTGGGCGAGCTGACAGCACTCGTGTCATGCTGTTCTCTTGGGGAGGCATGAGTGTGTTTTTCCTCTCCTGCGGTCGTACCGGTGCTGCGAGTCGTGTTGCATCACTTCTGTTGCTGCTACTGTTTAGTGTCTCCCCTCCCCCCCCCCCCTTCCCTCTTCCTCTCTTTGTCTGCCCTCATCTTCGCACTCATTGCGGTCCCTTCCTCGCCGCCGCCACCACCGTCACCAGCAAAAGACCAATGTGGAGGGCTCTTCAGGCGGTGTGGCGGCAGAAAAAGAGAAGCTGCCGCGTCTCTGTCCTTCGAAGCAGTCGGACCTTTCTGTCCACCTCCACAACTCAACCGCACAAGACCGATTTCACGCCGCCGCTTCTATGTCCGGTGCAATCCGCAGCACCGTCCACGTCTTCTACGTCCATGAACGGTATCGCAGGTGGCGTCACTGCCTCGACAGTGCCGTTATCGCTTCCGCGTCGCAGACTACGGTGTCTGCGTGGGGCCTACCACGCAGGTAGGGCTGTGGGGCAGCTTCTCGCCCCTCTTCTTGAACCCGACGCGAGCAACGGAGGCAGCACAACGGTGCGCGGTGCATGTCCGATGACACACGAGCTCGGGCAGCTGCGACAGAGTCTAGCAGGCACTCCGACTACTCTCCAACACGAAGGGCCGCTGCAGGACACATCTCTGATCGGCATCCGTGACCTTGCCACCGACGCCACCGTCACGCACCTTCGCACCAGCTTGTTTCATGGGGACCTGTGCCCCTGCGCTGCGACCAATCCCACTGCACACTTGTGGACGCGCAACAACACACAGGCCTACCACCAGGCCCTGCTCGCAGCGCGCCAGGCACGCCTTGATGAGGGAGGTGCCTTCAACGGCTATCATCACCTGCGAGAAGCTGGTGCAATCATGCGTGACACCTTTTGCAAAGGTACCTGCGATCCGCACCTGGCCGAGGAGTGGCGCCGCCTCATTCACCTCTACACCGCCTTCCTGCCCGACCGCTCCCACATCCACGAGTTGGAGAACCTGCCGCAGGAGGTGGCCATCGGCGAGCTGCTCCGCGACGCCGTTGCAGCCGTGCGGCGCGGCACAACAGCCGCCAACAGAGAGGACAGCGAAGAAGGCAGGGAGGACGCGGCCGGTGCGGAGGCGTTTGCGCTGGACTGCGTCGTGGACGTGGGCGGCGGCAACGGCTTCCTGGCGGCGCAGGTGGCGGAGCGGCTGCACTGCGACGCCGTCGTGGTGGACCCGTTCTTCCCCGCCCACGCCATCGACTGCTGCCCGCGCGTGTGGCCCGACACGCCGCACCGCACCCACGCCGCAACGCGACGGCGGCACGTGCTGCACCGCACCACGGCGCTCTTCCGCGACGTGCGGTGGGCCGACGTGGTGCCGGCAGCACCAGCTCGCACGGCGCTCATCGCGAAGCACCTGTGCGGGAGCGGCGTGGACGAGGTGCTGCAGCAGCTGGAGGCGCAGGGCTGCCTGCCGCGCATCCTCGTGCTCGCGCCGTGCTGCTTCAACAAGGTCACATTTGACGCGTATATCGACCCCGTGTATCTGCGGGATGTCATGGGCATCGCGTCGGAGGCTGCGCTTGCACGCGTGCACCGACTGACCGACTGGAACATGTCGTGTTACCAGAGCACGCACGAGGCGCTGCTGGTGCGTGAGGAAGCGACGCGGCGAAGATGCAGAAGCGCCGCACCTGCTTGCTCTTGCAGTGCTTCACCGATGACGTCGGATGGGAATGCCGCCCATCTCTTCTCCTATCAGCGCCGCAGTGGGCCGCGCTCCATCGTGAACAGCATCCCCTGCACCCACGCCTTTGCACTTTTGGTGGAGGGTCTCCTCAACTACGGCCGCGTGGCGTGGCTTCGGAGCCGCGACTACGAGGTGCGGCTGGTGCAGTACGTGCCTGATGTTGTGACGCCGAAAAACAAGTGTCTCTTGGCCATTCGCCGATCACCACCACCGACGTGGCGGAACAGCTACCGTCGACCGTCAATGTAAGTCTCCGGTGTCGACGAAGGTGTTCTGATATACTTGTGAATGCACTGTCCTTCTTTGGTGGCGTGAGCGTCAACGGTGTACTCTGGCATGATGCGTAATGATGTGAAGCTGGAGGGGATGCTGCCGGCTCATCCTGTTCATTTGTTTGTTCTTTGCTGTTGTCCGCAGATCTCCTATTTTGGGGAGGGGGGGGGCGGTCTTTGTTTCCTCTCACGACGGCGGGAACGCCTCACATTTCAGAGTAGAAGCTCTCTTATTAAAAGAAAGAAAGAAAGAAAGCGGCGGACGATGACCTCTGTGGTGTCGCTTTACGTCGACGACGGCTGCTCGATCTGGATGACGAAGCTGAAGGTGCGTCGTGGTCTGGCGGAGCGCAGTGCGTCTCGTCGCCCTTGCAACGTGCATCGATTGCCAGCACTTTCTCCGTCTTGTATTTCGTACTCCTCCTCCTCCCTCCATCCTTCGTTTTGTGCTGTGACGCCAACGAGGCACTTCGGGAGAGTTTCTTCGCTATCGTGGACGAAAGCGCAAAGCGAACTTCTCACGCGAAGACGCATTTAACTCCTGCATTTTTCTGCTGTTGATGTTCTGATAGGGCGATTACGCAGTGGAGGATCAGCACGCTTGTAGACAAGGAGGGCGAAGTCTCGGCGCCTCATTGCCTACGCCAGTCGGATACGGCGTCCGCTATCCAAGGGAAACCAAGAAGACACAGACGCGCCAGCGATGCCTTCAGTGACAACCTCTCCTTCTCCGAGACGGCAGCGGCCGCCGACGAACTTGGTAAACTATCGGTGCAAACAGAAGCAGTACCACAGCGTCCTCTGGTCGCTTCAGTTTCTGCTGTCGCTGCTGCGACACAGACAAATTACAGACGCAGACGCAGCTTCATCCCAATCGCACACGGCGTCTTCCGGGGTCACGTCTAGCTCGCATTGCGATGGCGCATCCTCCGCTGTGGGTGCGCACAGCCTTCGGGCGGCTCTACAACAATTTCTGGCCACTGCCGAGGGTGTTGATGCCTCCTTCGACGCGGAAGGGCCGCTCTCTGCGATGCAGCTTCTCTCCCTCCAACGCAGCTTCACCGACGACCAGGTGCGCGCGCTCTGTGTGGAGTGCCTGAGCGCCTACGTGCTGCCGCAGCGGCAACAGCAGCAGCAACGGGTCTCCCTTGCGAGGCCAGTTACGTACGACTCGGTGTTCGCTGCGCCAACAGAGCTGATGCAAACCTTGTGGCCCACTCCAGCGTTCCGCCTTCACTACACAACTGCGCTGGCAGAGGCGCACCGCCACCGCATAAACCACAGCGACCTTCTCGCGCTTCCGGGATACCTGCAAGAGGCCGGGCTGCACGCCGAGCGTGTCTTCACCGGCCAGACGGCCATGGACGAGCCTTCCTGCTTTACTGATCCCTCCGAGTTTCGCGCTGCCGAGGAGTGGCGCCGCCTCATTCACCTCTACACCGCCTTCCTGCCCGACCGCTCCCACATCCACGAGTTGGAGAACCTGCCGCAGGAGGTGGCCATCGGCGAGCTGCTCCGCGACGCCGTTGCAGCCGTGCGGCGCGGCACAACAGCCGCCAACAGAGAGGACAGCGAAGAAGGCAGGGAGGACGCGGCCGGTGCGGAGGCGTTTGCGCTGGACTGCGTCGTGGACGTGGGCGGCGGCAACGGCTTCCTGGCGGCGCAGGTGGCGGAGCGGCTGCACTGCGACGCCGTCGTGGTGGACCCGTTCTTCCCCGCCCACGCCATCGACTGCTGCCCGCGCGTGTGGCCCGACACGCCGCACCGCACCCACGCCGCAACGCGACGGCGGCACGTGCTGCACCGCACCACGGCGCTCTTCCGCGACGTGCGGTGGGCCGACGTGGTGCCGGCAGCACCAGCTCGCACGGCGCTCATCGCGAAGCACCTGTGCGGGAGCGGCGTGGACGAGGTGCTGCAGCAGCTGGAGGCGCAGGGCTGCCTGCCGCGCATCCTCGTGCTCGCGCCGTGCTGCTTCCACCGCTGCTCGCTGGACACATACGTTGATCCTCCGTTTGTGTCGGATCTCCTGCGTCTCCACACCGCCAACGCCTTCCAGCACCTTACGCGGCTGACAGATTGGAACGCCTCGGTGTATCAGAAAATGCAGGACGGCGGCGCGACGTCCGCGGCGCAAGGGGCGGCGGCGTTTACATCGAAGAAATCGATTCGCCACCTTGTTTCCTGCCCGGAGGGCATTGCAGCTGCCGTGGAAGCCGTCGTGAATCAGGGGCGTGTGCAGTGGCTGCAGCAGCGCGGCTACGTGGTGCGGCTGGCAGAATACGTGCCGGACTGCGTGACGCCCAAGAACCGCTGCCTGGTGGCGTACAGGCCCAATGTTGGCGGCGAAACGCATAAACATGTGTCGTGAGGTGCACCACACACAGTATTGTTGGCGGTGGTCGTAGTGGGTTTTTTCTTTTGGGACACAGTAATTTTTAATATTCGCCGCTTCAATCTGGTGAAACTGTCTTATGACGCTCAATCGAAAACGAAGAGAGAAGATAAGAATGGAAGAGAAACGAGGGAAAGAGGAAAAGAGGAAAAGGAATATGTCAAAGCAGAAGCTCAAAGATGCTCGTTGGCTGCACGATGGATTGTCACATCTATGTGCGGCTGCGTTGCCGCCGACTGTCTTTTTCAATCGCCACAGGAATCGTTTACTTACACTCCGATAACCGTCTTTCTCGGGTTTTTTTTCCGCTCTTTCCCGCAATGACTAACATCGTTTTCCTTTTACGAAGACTTCGTTGGTTAATACTTGTTTTTCTCTGTCCCGTCTACATATTGCACCAACGCTCATTGTTTTCATACTGCGGGGTTTTGTGTTGTTGTTTTTGGGGGGTCCTACTTCACGCACATCGCAACGCTGGCACTTCCTCGTCACTGCAGAATTCTCAAACTCCTTCATTCAAGCATGTCAACCGAGCTCGAGTGCGGGTCAGATACCGTGGGCCGCTACACGTGCCGTTACGCACCACGGCCAAGCGTCTGTTGCGCCAACGGCTGCTGTGCGATGGACCCCGCCGGCAGTGGGGAGCGCAAGCCAATGCAGCTGTGGGTGCGTATCGTGATTGCCTTCAGCGTCGCGGTGGGAATGGTGCTCCTCTTTCTGTTACTGAAGTACCGTGACCGGCGCAGCTCGCGTGCGTACAAGCGACTGCTGAAGCATCGGCGTGCGCAGGCGGCCGCAGAAGAGCAGCAACTTCAGGGGCAGCAGCAGCCCCCACAACAGACGTCGCCGGATGCGGATGCTGAGGTGCACGCGCCGGACGCCGAGCATGTGCCTACAGAAAGTCGTCGGAGAAAATGAGAGGTTTTTGTTTTTCAAAGTCTCGCTTTTGACCATCCGTGATCCCGAAGAGAGAAATCCAGATTTAGCTTTCCCTAATCGCTGAAATCGTGGACCGGCGTTGAAGCCAACGTGTTCGCATCGACGGCGTGCTTTTCTCCTTTTCCCCCTCTCTACAGACAATCACACCTTTCTTTCCGTACCTTCGACCGCTGTTTCTTTCTTATCTTTTCTTCTCCTCTGCTACTCATGGGATTATAATGCTGGTTGGCGAAAAGAAAAATGAAGCGCTACGTTGTGATGGGAGTTAACGGCAACGGTTCCACCTCAGGCACGAACGCTGCCTGTCCCGAAGCGCAACGGATCGCGTACTGAACCTTTATGTTGGTGTTGGGTTGTCCTTTCTCCCTCCCATGCACCGTACGGCAGAACTAAAAACTGCTCCGCAAGGGAAGAAAAGGCTGATTCTGGCCTGTTACAGTCGTAGAATCTGTCCATGAAGGGTCTTTGCTGCTGTGACCCTAACCGTCGCTCCCCTCACAATTTGATTTTCCCACCCTCTCCATCTACATCTCATAATGTTTTCTTTTCCTTTCTTTCAAGCCCATTCAAATACCGTTGCCCACACAGTGTAATACGCGTACTGGGAGCCCAAAGGAGTAGAGGGAAAAGAATAAGAGTAGTCCTTTGTGGTGAAACAAACCTCATTTCATTTTCCTCTCTTGCTTTCACGAGTTGCACGCATGGCACTAGACACGTTCACCATCGTGGCGATCGTGATAGGCATCGTCTTCGGCGCCGTCTTCATCACCCTTATATGCCTCAGTGTCTTCACCTGTCTCATATACCGAAGGCGCATGACGGCGCTGTCAAACCAGTGTGCGGAGGTGACGTCCATGACGGAGGAGACGCGGAAGAAGTTGAGCTGCGTCACTGGTGTGGTGAACACGGCGGACAACGAGAGCATGTTCAGCGACAACGGCAGCGCGAATGCGTCGTTCGTCTCCGGCGGCTCGCGTCTGTGAACCGCCCCGCCGCCCACCTCTTAATACCATCTTAGAAACGCCCGTGTTCGATGTATGCATATATATATTTGTTCTTCTTCTTCTCCAGTTTCTTTTCCTCTTTTTTTTTTCTGGTTGTTGGTGCTGGTGCGAATCGTCTTTAATGAAATCCAGAAATAACGCGATGCCGCCCTGGGTTCTTTTTTCTCTACTTTTTCTTTGGTTCCGATGTATGCGCGTTTCACGTTTGCGGGGCTGGCGATCGTGGAAAGATGGCTTTACTCTGTATTGTTTCTACCTTTTTTCGCTCACGTTTTCGACTAAGTTGCCGGCGAAGTGCAGGTTGTAGGGAGCTCGCCTAGCTTTCGCATGAGCTCCTGACTTGCTGTCTCCTATTAGACTATCCGTTTTTATTAGATCAACGAGCTTTTCACGAGGCACACGTGTCGTTGTCGCGATGCACCTGTGTTAGAGCGGTGCCTGCTTGACGAACGTCGACGTTTTATTCTTCGTTCTCTTGATTGCCATGCTACATTTGCCACGGACTACGGTTTTATCCACACTTCTCTTGTTGCCGGTATTTTCGTTTTCTTTTCCTTTACTATTTTGGCTTTCTTCCCTGTGAATGGGTGTTGTGCGGGTCTCCCCCCCCCCCCCCTCGGATGTTTCTAGTTAACCTCTCTTTCTCTCTCTCTGTATGTGCTTTGTTTTGTTTCCGCGTATCCGTGCAGTGCTCCTTTGAGCACCATTCGATGCCGCCTCGATGCCAGGGGCAAGTGCGACTTCTCCTTTTCAAATGCCGTTCCCTCCCTCTACGACGCCTTTGTGCATTTCATGTGCGTTTGCTTTCTTCCCACACGTTCTTTTTATATTATTAGTATTTATTCTAATGCCAAACGCGAGCCTTTTCTGGCCCAAGTTTTGGGGCTGTTTTACGAACGAAAAGAAAGGTGTATACGCTCCAACACGCCGCTAACAGAAGATGAAAATGGGTATTGTGCTGTTAACGCTCCACGCACCACCCTCCCCCTTCTCGCTCCACGCATTCTTTCCCTGCGTGGCCGTTTCGCCTCGTAACTCCTTCTCCTTCCTCCGTGGTGGGGGTGGTTCCTCCTTTATCCTATACTTGTCTCGGTCCTCCTTCTCTCATCTTCAAGAAACCCCATGACATTGGTGTTCTCTCGAATCGTTTCCTGGTACTGTGTGTTATCGTTACTCGCGCCGTCGCGCTGCGCTGCTATCACCTTCCTGCGCAGCAGTTTTTGTTGGTTTGCTTTCTGCTAGCTGTTTGCGGTGACCCATAACTCCACATAATAATAATAAAAGTTACGCATTCGCTTCCCCCCCCCCCTTCTCTCCATTTCTGCTTCCCATTCAATAACGATAAATAAGCGTTGCCGAGTTGCTGAACTCATCAACGGTGCGAAGCAGAAATAGGTGAGAAAATAATGGATAAATTCTTCACTGTGAGCAACTCCGGCAACTTCGTCCGGGCGTTCCAGAGAGGTCGCCGTGCCCTCATCATGCTGGGCGTTGTCGCCATCCTCTTCAACATCTGTCTTATCTTCGGCATGTTTTTGCAGCGACCGGTACACAGCGAGGAGACGGAGATCATCAACGCGGCAATGGCGAGAGCGCGGGAGTCCATGGCGGCGGAGTGGGTCTCTGCTGACGCCAAGTTCAAACACCACCCTTCCAGTGACATCGTTATCGATCGCGGAGAGCTCTGCAGTCTCTACCGGCTGCGCGTGATAGTCGTCGCTGCCGAATCCGAAAAATCAAAGCTGTCGCGGCTGCTCACCTTTCTCGCCACCGCCAACTACTCCAAGCGGTGCTTACCGATTGACGTGGAGGTGCACGTCCTCGGCAAGCTGTCGGGGCTGCCGCCGCTCCAGTGGGTGCACGGCCGCTACGACGTCTACGTCCATCGCCTGCACGGCAACGCGAACCCCTCCCTCCCTTTCGTCCTGTCCGATGTGTGGCAGCCGCAGTCGAACTTCGAGTTGGGGCTGCCGCTGACCGCATCGACGACTCTGTCTCGGCATTGGTTTCAGTGGGTGATGGAGGTCATTCGGCAGTACGCTGCGGTGACGCAGGACCACAGTGTGCATCTAGTGAAGACTGACGACGGCACGCTGCTGCGCAGTCCACTCTCGCAGTCTATGAGTGGGGTGGCCCTCGGCCCACCGGTGGCCGGCACAACCGGCAACGCCGCCGCCGTCGTCTTCTCCCCGCTGCCCAGCGCCACTACCGTTTTCACGGCGGAGTACTGGATGCTGCTGCAGGCGCAGACCGCCACCGGCGTCGACATGGATGATGTGGCGCTTGCCACCTGGGCGGCCTTCCTGGGGGCTTCCGCGACGCTGCTGCACGGCAGGACGCCGCAATTCTTATATCCTCCTCTGGGCACGATTGGCGCTTTTGCCTGCGACGCGGCAGGCGCGAAGGCGGCCTCGCCGTGCAGCATCGTGGAAGAGTTGAGTACAGCTGGGTTGGACACGTTGATGCACCTCCCAGCAACAGTTGATATGGTTCCCAAAATGCAAGGAAAATAGAAGGAGCGAGAGCTATATACTTCTCGCTTGCTGTCGTGGACACGGAAAGATCCTCGATTCATCGTTTTACTGCTCCCTCACTGGGTACAGAGGGGGAGGCGGTTTTATTTCTATTATTTATTCTTTTTTTCTTCTTCTGTTATCATGGATGCGTGAGCAGTGTTCACATAGAAAATATTCCCTTCGTTGAGACCGTGCGCGTTTCAAGTGTTCATTTGCTTTCCCTCCCCCCAATTCTTACTGCTTGAGGGCGTGCCATTATGTTGTTGCTTTCACCCATGCATTCTAACTCTCACTGGGGATGATGTGGAACACCTGCTCTTCTGCGTCCGTCAAAACACACACACACACACACACACACAGCGAAAAGGAAAGAGAGAAACGCATGATTGTCTTCGAGACAAGTGGATCTGCCTTCTCGGCTGCACAACGGGTAACGAATGCATAGCGCCCGTTAACCGCCATTGGCTATTGAAGAAGAAGAATGGAAAACAGAATTAATAAGCAAAAAGCGTAGTGAGTAGCGCACAGCCAACGAGGCAGTTTTGAGCGCTGTGGGGGTGCGTGTGTTTCTCCGTCGGTAACAGTGCTATCAACCAAGAAAGACATCTCCGCTTCTCTCCCTCTCTTTCTCTCTTCTTGTTCTTTTATGCATTTCTTCTCTTTTTCTGTGGATGCTCAAGGGCGTAGGTTTTCTTTCCTCTTTGATTTTTCTCCTCTCTCCCCACGTCATGGCGCAGCAGTGGCCTCAGTTAGGCTCCGTATACCGGCTCCCAAGCGATGGAAAACCCGTGGTAGTGGCGCAGCTCAGCAACGAGCCCTCCCTCACCTACGTACTCTGCCGCTACCACGACCGCGGCTACCGACACTACTTTACGCAGACCGTGAAGGAGGCGCAGGCCAAACTGGTTGCCGGCCTCCGCGAGGGCGGGGTCGAGGTGGCACACGGCGACGAGGCCCATCTTCTGGGGGTGTGCGGCGCGCACTGCCGCGACAGGGACAGCTGCATACACACCCTCTCCGACGACGACTTACTTCCCGGAGAATTTACCCACAACTTCAAAATATGGTCCGCGCTGGGAGAGGAACAGCAGCGCCGCATGATTGTGGCGTGTGACCCTATCCAGACGAAGCTGCGCGACGACGCCATGGAATGCTTTCCACGAGGTCACACGGAGCTGGTCGTGCGGGTGCACCTCTACTACCCAAACAACGTGCCCTGCGGCAGCGTACACGATCGACGCGCTCGCCTGGTCACGAAGAAGCAGTTCGTGCCGAAGGACGCACGCAGCTCTCAAGGGCACCATTTGTTTTTTGATACGCAGCCAAGAAACGCGTCGCTGCCGGTCTCGTACTATGAGTCGATGTTTCCTTCTTCCACCAAAGGAGCCCCGGACCAGGGCTTCACCACGGAGAGCAACTGCACCGCCATCACCGTGGAGACCGTCTTTGTGCGTGACGCGTCGCGGCGGCAGCAGCCCTTCTACGCCGAGGACACGGAGCAGGCGCGTGTCTACTTCTCCTACCTGCACGCAAGCGAGCTCGTCACGGACGAGCAGCTGTCGGACAACTTCCCTAGCGGACCACTGGACGCGATTACGATGCCGGCCTTCACGGAGGACCGCGACAAGGAGAAGTTCAACGTGCTCGTGCGCCTGTACCTGCTCGCGCACGACCAGGGGTGGACCTCCACGCTCACGGACCGCAGTCCCCACCCCCTCAACGACTCGCGGCTGCCGGTGCTCTTCCGCTACGTCACCACCCAGCTGGACGTGGCAGACCGCCGCAACCCGCAGTCGCTGGTGCTGGTGAAGCAGGAGCTGCTGCCGGACGTGGAGTCGCAGGTGGTACGCTTCTGCTTCGGTCGTGTCGTGAGCGACGCCCTGCGCCGACGCATCATCGCACGCAGCACACGCGACCCGTCGCACCACGCCCGCGTCGTGTGCTACCTGCCCTACGGCACCAACGTGCCCGCCTTCACGGACGCGCAGATCGCCGTGCTGGCCGCGCTGTACCCGGCGCTGGGCATCCGCAAGCCCACCTGCGCCGCGGACTGGTGCGAGCTGAGCCGGTCGCTGCACCAGCACGGCGTACCGCTCCTCGACATTCTGCAGTCGGTGGGCACGCCGCTGACGGACCGGCACGGCGCCGACATCGTCACGGACGTCTACGTGCCCTACACGCCGGACATGGCCGGCACTTACTTCGTGGTCATCGCCAACCGGCCGCTGCGCGACTACATCTCCCTGGTCAACCAGCGCTGGCTGCTGGAGGACCTGCTGGGCCGCACCTGCGACTCCGCCACCACGCACACCGCCTTCAGCGCCTGGGTGCGCTACTGGGGCGCGATAGCGCGGCTGAAGCACGAGCTGGAGGAGCAGATGAACACTGACACCGTCTCTGCGCACCTGGGCCTGCGGCTGCCGGCTGGTGCGCGAGGGCAGCCGGCGTCGTGTCTCGTGAACGGTCGGGTGACGGACGGCAGCGGCGGACTGGTCTTCGCGGAGCTGTGTGGGCGGCGCTTTGCGGATGCGAAGCACGTCGGTCACCTGCCCCCCGGGACGGCCGTAGTGTATCGCTTCCGCTGGGACGGCAACACCCTGCGGTTTGTCTACGTCCCTCGACCGTACGGGTTTGTGAGGGCGTTGGATGCGTGCAAGCTGGATAGCAGCGCGCCACAGGGCGTACGTGGCGCCACTTGGATGGCACCTGCTGGACGCGCGACAGCGCCCGTGCAGAACCACGACGGTGGACAGGGACACGGCGGCGCAGTGGCGGCCTCCGCACTGTGCACTCCAGCAGCAGCAAACCCGGAAAAGGCTCGTGTTGTCACCTCTCGAAGAGCACTTGTCTCTCCACCTCGACGACAGCAGCCGCAACAACATCAGGTGGTGAGCTACGCCGGTGCCGTTGCAGGCGAAACCTCTCACCCCGCGGCCACTGCGCAGAGGGTGACGCAGGCGGCTGTCGAGCGCCACCGCGAAAGTGATCAGCCTTCCTACCATGCACGGCCGCAACCGACACCGTGGACGCACCAGCCGCCGTGGTACCACGATCCTGTTGTTGTCTACATGACCGCCCCCCGCACAGCACCACCGTTGCCAACGGAACAAAGCTCCTCACAAGGGCCACAAAGGTACGGAAGGAGAGGGCGAGGCGCAGGCAGTCTGCAACCGTCGTATTGCGATGCAGGTGGCCGTGGGGGTCACGAAAACACTCGTGGTAGGTAGTGGCGCATGACGATCCGCCTGGTTCTGACGTTCACTGGAGTACAGGACAGAGAAGAATACTCATGTGTAATTCGGCCATCTCTGCCATTGGTGCTAAAGAGAGAAAGGCCGCGTGATCCGCGTTGCTCATTGTTGTTATTACCGGGGCCAACTCTCGGAGTTTTCTCTCTCTCCTGCACTGAAGAGATTGGTAAGTCGCGCCATCCATGCAACCTCCTTTCTCCTCCGTTTTTGGCCGCCGTAGTCTCTCGGGTAATGCCCTTCAACTCCGCTAAACATCCTCTCCGCTCGTCACGAGAGGGCTACGCGGGGCACCATCCTTTTTTTTTTTTGCAAAGAAACGATCGTTACATTTATGATCCCTCACTATCGAGCTGAATAGCGCTTCTTTTCCTCTCCCTTTGAGTCGTGGTGTGACGCCGCTTTCATGTTGGAACACGGCTGGGGGCCCACCCCTTCCTGCTGCGGGGATCTTTGCGAGTGCCTGTTTTACCCTTCCCTTTTTTTTTAGCGAGGAGTAAACGAAACCGTCGTACAGATGAAGTCTGCATCATGCCGCTTTTGACGCTACTTATACCTTCTCTTTTATTATTGCCATTTGCTCTTGCGTCTTGTTTTCTTCTATGTTCATTCTTCTCCTTCCGATGCCGTTCTCGTCCCCACGGTTCACCATATTCTTCTCAGGAAAGGTCCAACGTTATATGTCGCGTGATCGCTCCCCCTCCCCTTCCTCTTTCTTTCTTACGCACGGACCGCAAGACACCATCTGCGGATATGAATGGCGGGTCCCTATTGTGATGAAGAGCAAGCGGTCGAGAGAGACGTCTGAATGTGCAGCTTTGTCCTCTGCACTTCCGCCCTCTCCCCTCTGTCCCGTCGGTGAACTCGATGACTCGGCAATTCGCCACCCACGCTAATTTCAACCTTGAAATGTGTCTCCTCTGCGTGCCTACCTTTCCTTCGTCTCTCCTTTGCGCTTTCGCTCCTCCTCCGTCTCGGTATGGTGGTGGCCGTGCGGAACGTGCAGCAATGCACGGACGTATTTGTGTTTCCCGCACCCGAACTGGACCATCTTGTCGTTTCCGTAAATTTAACGTAAACACCTGTCCCTTCTTCTTCCCTTCGTACTACGTACACCTGAAGAAAAGGAAACAGAAAGTGTGCTTGTACGACCCTTCACTCCCTGCGAGAGGCACGTCGTCCTTCACCTTAGCTGGCCTTTGTTCGGGTGTGTATGTGCGTGAACGATGGACGGCGCTAAAGTCACCGGCAGCGAAGCAGCAGGCAACAACACAGTGACCGGTCAGCTCTATAAAACGCCTGCGTACTACTCGCACATTACTGTTACCCCGTTAAGCCACGAGACGGATCTCGATGGTGCCATCCATTCGCATAAAGGCCGGGGCTATGTGGCGTACTTCGCCGAAACCGTGAAGGAGGCGCAGGCCAAACTGGTTGCCGGCCTCCGCGAGGGCGGGGTCGAGGTGGCACACGGCGACGACGCCCATCTTCTGGGGGTGTGCGGCGTGAACTGCCGCGACAGGGACAGCTGCATACACACCCTCTCAGGGGGCGACATACGGGCCCTGTGCATCGACCACAAAAACGACATTTTAGGCGCAACGGGAGAGCACTGGACGCGCGTGTTGGTTTGTCTCCATAACGGCGGAACCACGCTGCACGATCTCTCGCTGGAGTGCTTTCCCCGAGGTCACACGGAGCTGGTCGTGCGGGTGCACCTCTACTACCCAAACAACGTGCCCTGCGGCAGCGTACACGATCGACGCGCTCGCCTGGTCACGAAGAAGCAGTTCGTGCCGAAGGACGCACGCAGCTCTCAAGGGCACCACCTTTTGCACCACGCCCGTATCGGTGCCAGATGTGGCCCGCCGCCATGCGAGTCGCTGTTTCCTTCTTCCACCAAAGGAGCCCCGGACCAGGGCTTCACCACGGAGAGCAACTGCACCGCCATCACCGTGGAGACCGTCTTTGTGCGTGACGCGTCGCGGCGGCAGCAGCCCTTCTACGCCGAGGACACGGAGCAGGCGCGTGTCTACTTCTCCTACCTGCACGCAAGCGAGCTCGTCACGGACGAGCAGCTGTCGGACAACTTCCCTAGCGGACCACTGGACGCGATTACGATGCCGGCCTTCACGGAGGACCGCGACAAGGAGAAGTTCAACGTGCTCGTGCGCCTGTACCTGCTCGCGCACGACCAGGGGTGGACCTCCACGCTCACGGACCGCAGTCCCCACCCCCTCAACGACTCGCGGCTGCCGGTGCTCTTCCGCTACGTCACCACCCAGCTGGACGTGGCAGACCGCCGCAACCCGCAGTCGCTGGTGCTGGTGAAGCAGGAGCTGCTGCCGGACGTGGAGTCGCAGGTGGTACGCTTCTGCTTCGGTCGTGTCGTGAGCGACGCCCTGCGCCGACGCATCATCGCACGCAGCACACGCGACCCGTCGCACCACGCCCGCGTCGTGTGCTACCTGCCCTACGGCACCAACGTGCCCGCCTTCACGGACGCGCAGATCGCCGTGCTGGCCGCGCTGTACCCGGCGCTGGGCATCCGCAAGCCCACCTGCGCCGCGGACTGGTGCGAGCTGAGCCGGTCGCTGCACCAGCACGGCGTACCGCTCCTCGACATTCTGCAGTCGGTGGGCACGCCGCTGACGGACCGGCACGGCGCCGACATCGTCACGGACGTCTACGTGCCCTACACGCCGGACATGGCCGGCACTTACTTCGTGGTCATCGCCAACCGGCCGCTGCGCGACTACATCTCCCTGGTCAACCAGCGCTGGCTGCTGGAGGACCTGCTGGGCCGCACCTGCGACTCCGCCACCACGCACACCGCCTTCAGCGCCTGGGTGCGCTACTGGGGCGCGATAGCGCGGCTGAAGCACGAGCTGGAGGAGCAGATGAACACTGACACCGTCTCTGCGCACCTGGGCCTGCGGCTGCCGGCTGGTGCGCGAGGGCAGCCGGCGTCGTGTCTCGTGAACGGTCGGGTGACGGACGGCAGCGGCGGACTGGTCTTCGCGGAGCTGTGTGGGCGGCGCTTTGCGGATGCGAAGCACGTCGGTCACCTGCCCCCCGGGACGGCCGTAGTGTATCGCTTCCGCTGGGACGGCGACAGGCTCCACTTGAAGTACCTGCCGACACCGTCGGAGCAAGTCGCGGCTCTGCCTCTCCACATCCCGCACGCAGAGAAGGCGCGGAGACCTGGCGGGATGCGCGGCGTGTGCGAAGCACCCCCGGCAGTGCAATCTGCGGAGGACCCCAGCGCTGCTGCGACATCACCGTTTGAAGACGCAGCTGCAGAGTCGAATGTGGAAGCCGCGCTAAAGCCGAAGGGAATCCCGGCGGCTGTGCCGCCCTTCTCGTTGCTGGCGACTCGCCGCGTTGGTGTGGGCAATTTGGGCTACGGCCTGATTCTCCGCCACCTCCCTGCGCCGCCGCCAGCCGCGTCTGCAACAACAGGCGGCGGCGGCAGCGTCGATGGCGATGACGATGAGCCGCAGTACCCGGCGACACCCCAGCCGCCAAGTCGCGGCGATGGGCGAGGCTCGGCTTGGGGGGACGGAGGCCCACTCGGGGGACGAGATCGTGGCCGCGGCGATCCCCGCGCCAGCACCGAGCGCAGCGCCCGCGGCCGGCACGTGGACAACGGCGATAATGCGCACGAGGGCGTTCATAGTGCGAAAGCGCCGCCGTTCAGAGACGGAACGCGGCGGGGTCGCAACGGGGCCTCGCCAACGCGGGGTGGTGCCAGCTTCGATCACGGCGATCGGCAAAGCTCGGCGCGCGGGCGCGCGGGCGGATGGCACGCGGCTGGTGTTGCGAACGGCGACAAGGACGACTGGGAACGTGGTGGGGCGTGGCGGCCGTCCAACACCGGTGCGGATGCAGCTGGTGGCGGTGCTGGAGGCGGTCGGGACGACTGCTTCTACGATCCCAATTACGTCCCCAATGTCTCGAGACAGGCGGTGGGCAACAGAGGCCGCCGTGCGTGGTGACAGGGGAGCGGTTAAGTGGTGAAGCGTGGAAAAGGAAAAGGTAAGAGGGAACAATGGAGTGGTTCTCTCGACAGCGGTGGCACTTGATGACGGCGCTCGCAAACGCCTGTGCGGAAGGAGGCGACACGTGGGGCTGGAGAAGCGGGAGGGGAGAAGAAAGTGCCGGACGGCGCAGCCGTGATCGCGAACCGCCAAGGCAGTGCAAAGCCCTTTTTTAATCGCGCTCACCCTATTAAGCAGCGGAAACGAACGACGTGGCCGCTTGGTCTAGTGGTATGATTCCCGCTTCGGGTGCGGGAGGTCAGGGGTTCAATTCCCCTAGCGGCCCTTCTTTTTATAGCTTGGGTATTTTGATTCGTTTCAGTGACACTGAAGTACCAACAGTGTCCAAGAAAGGCGAGAGCGACGCTCGTGTCGTTTGGCGTACGCAGGGGGGTGCGCGAGCTGACGCAACATAAGAACCTCCCCAAGAGACGTGTGCAGCAAGCAAGTTGTTGAGACACCCACCACACACAGCAACAACGGTCACCTCTCTTCCACGCAAACAACTCATTTTTTTCTCTTCCTTCCCCACTTCGCCTTCATCTCTTCTTTCTCGCTACAACGCCTGCGTCTCGATGCCTCCTCCCACCGAAAGTGGTTTTCGCCTTTTCTTCTTTTGTAAAAGATGGCGCTTGTGGAGCCCCTGATTGGGCATTTGCTGTCCAAGTACAAAGAAACCGTTCTTGAGGGCCTGTCGAAGATTCGCCATGCGGTGCAGGCGAACGACGAGCAAGGCGCCGCCCTCGCTACCGCCATCACCCAGCAGGAAGAGGCGATGCAGGCCATACGAGCCACGTTGTTGAAGCCAGACTTTTTTGCGGCTACCGTGCAAACATTAACGGCCGTCCTGACCCACCTCACCGAGCGTGGTGGCCGCGTCGCGCTTGTCCGCGAGGTGCTGCGCGGCGACTGCGTTGCCCTCTTCCGCAGAACGCTGGCGACCCTCACAGACACCTCACTCTCCCACGTCATCGCCGCGCTGCAGTTTCTGACTGCAGCGGTGAAGGATGCACCGCTGCTCGTGCTGGCACGCCTCCGCGGTCCCGCTGACTCGCACACCGACAGCGGCATCGCGACATCCGCCGGGCCGCGCCGCGCAGACGTGCCGCTGCATTTATCTGCCTTCCGTCTCCAGCTCACCTACGGTCAGCGACGTGTCCGTCTCGTGCGGCTTGGCTTTCTCGTGCAGCTCATCACATCGCCGATGAACAACGCCGTGGCCGAGACGATCTGCAGCCACGGCGTGCTGACCCACCTTCTCGAGGACGCCGCGGAGCTGCTGCGCGAGGGCACGAGTGCCGGAGTGGCGTGCTCCATGGAGGCCCTGCGCGTCGTGCGGGAGCACTTTGTGCAGAGTCGTGACATCACGTCCGAGCAGAAGCGGCGCGTGCTGCTGGCGCAGCGCAACATCTTCCGTCTGCTGGTCCGCGCTCTCGAGTTCGACCCCGTGGCGGACCACGCCGCGGGCATTCTGTACGCCGTCATAGACGAGACGATCGAGTCCCCCGCCGACTACGCCAGCACGCGTGTCGAGTCGCTGGAGGATCACGGCATGCCCAACTACCTCCTCTTCTTTCTCCTCCGCCAGCTTCGGCCCAAGGCAAATGAGCGGATGGCGGGGCTAGTTCTACACGTCCTGCAGCGGGCACCGGATCTGATACGACCCTACTTCATTCGTGTGTCGGGGCACCTGGCAGAGGAGGGCAGCACGCACGGCGTGGCGCCAACGACGGCGCGCGTGGCCGTCATTAACCTAATGACCCGTGCTTTTCTCTCTCCCATACCCCATCACTTGACGGCTGGTCAGGCGCAGCTCGAGCCTGCGGCAGCCAAAACCTCCACCTTCTACACCATGTGTCCCCGCGACGTCGCGGATGAGGTGTGCCCTGCGTGGGTGGCCGAGTACGTGCACCGCCTCATCAACGGCTCCACCAATCTACTCCTGCTAGCCCTCGCCATGCAGATGACGCAGGCGGCGCTGATGCGTGCCAAGCGGGTGTTGCCGCTGGTGCAGGCTGCCCAGCGCGCCGCCGAGATGCGAAAGAAGGCAGCAGGGGGTGTGGGCTGCGAGTTCAGCAGCAGCAATGGTAATGAAGAAGACGGTGCAAAGGAAGTTCAGTCCGCCGAGTCGATCACCTTCTCCGACGCTGACCTCGCCGCGCTGCACGGCAACGACGATGCTGCAGCGGAGGTGTGGGACACGTACAACGCGCAGGTGCGCCATCACCTCCTCGCCGCCCTGCCAAGCCGGGAAGAGTTTTGGCATCGCATGACGCAGCAACTACACCACATCCTCACCTCCACCATGAGCACCCCGAACGATGCTGTCCTCACGAAGGTGCACGTGGTGACGCAACGCATGCTGCTGCTCATGAAGAACTACGTAGACGTGTTTGATGTGCGTGCTCCATGGCTCAGCGCTGTCCCCAACTTCCTCCCTAACCTGAGCCAGATGTTGACCGCAGGGCCCACGTCCACCACGGCAGGAACACATAGCAGACAAGAAAAGCATACAGACAAGGGTATGTTGTCCTCTCAGCACCCCATCACGACCGCGCTGCAGCAGCACAATGACATCCTGCGCCTGTGGCCCGCCGCCAGTGTGTCTATGTTGTGCGAGCTGCTCGTCGCCAGCCACCAACGCCGCGTGCCGATGGTGAAGCTACACCACGTAAACATGTCACAGGCGCAGGGCATCAGCGAGTGGCCGCTGTTGCTGAGCGTTCTGCTGTGGGTGACGCACCACCACTCCAAGCCGCAGCTCGCGGCACCGGAAGAGCGGGCGGCGGGGTGGGCGGCGCAGCTGCTCCTGTGGACGGTGCACAGCGTCACAATCCACTCGACCTGCACCTTGGCCGAAGCACACCTGTGGCTGTCAGCTCTGACGCCAAACACGGTTCCTGTTCTTTTGCACGTGCTGAACCATCTCCTTATGCGCAGTCTTTCGAAGGCGGCGGATCGCGTGACGCACGAGTTGCGCGAGGCCAACTTTGGCGTCTTGATGGCAGCCGCACAGCACTTCATTGAGCGCACAAAGGAGAAGGAGTCGCAGAAGGGTGCGGCAGCGACGACAGACGACGCGTCAGGGACGACGACGACAGTGACAGGGTCGCGTGGTGGGCGCGGCGTACAAGCGAAGGAAAGGGACAGGAAGACCGGCAACGCGGATGGGACGGGGGGCAATTTGTGGGGGACCCACCTGCACGCCGCTCTCGCCGAGTTCGAGGTCGTCGTTCAGCACGTCCAGCAGCAGTGGCCTCAGCGGGACACCGTATTACACGAAGCATCAGCCCGCCTTCAGCAAGACACGAGTGCCTATCGCGTGACGCAGCAGCAGTGCATCGACGTCTTAGTGCTGGCGGACCGGCAGCGCGGCTTTGTGAAGACGACCAATCACGCCGTCCCCTCTGCCGTGCAGCAACTACGCACCTTTGTCGTGACCCTCCACAGTCCAGTCCTGCCGCTGCCCGAGGAAGAGACGGCGATGACGTTGTTGACGCAGCTGCACGCAGTGCGGGGTACACCCAGCGCAGAGGCGGACGGAGCGGCGGACGACGTGCAGCGCATCTGCACAGCGCTTGGTGTTACGGGAACTGTACACGCAAAGGATGCGAAGCCGTCGCGAGAGGGGCCGCGCTGGTATGCGATGAGTTCGGTGTGCTGGCACGTCGCTGGCCGTCTGCTGGCCCTGCTTCGCCATCAGGAAAGGAAGCACACAGAGGACAACGCATCCGAAACGACGCGCGCGGCGGCCCTTGGACTGGTGCGCGCTGTTTTGGTCCAGCGCGCCGAGGTGGAAGCTGTTCTCGGTGCCTCTAACAACGCGCACGACGGGTCAACAACGGGCTTGCTGGTGCTGCTGCTCGTCTGCGTCCGAGTTCTGTTAAGCCCTACAGTGGCGCACAACGAAGAAGTGGAAATGCTTTCGCAGTCTGAAGGAGATGCGCTGGGGGCACTCTGCCTGTCCAATTACATGGGTGGGCTAAGTGTGCATGATCGCCTGTGCTATGCCGTGTGTCTGTCCTTGCATTACCTCCTCCACGCCCCAACACACGCAGGGGAAGCTGCGGTGGCAAAAGCCGTGAAACTGGACGACGAAGAGAAGGCCACGGTGCACGGCAGCAGCCCGCACCATCGTGGTCGTCGCCCCGACAAGACACAGCACGACAAGCATTGCAGCTTCATCAGTGAAGGTGGTGATGACGTGCGGCAGCGATTTGTTTGCCACGGTGCGACGGTGCCGCAGGCGTTGGTGCAGCGTCGTTTTCTCTTAGCCGGTCACACTCCCAGTGCCTTCCGTACCGCAGAGGTGGAGATGCTGTCGTGGCACCTCGACACCTTGACAGAGGAGGACATGACGCGTATGGCGCTCTGCGTCTCGTCGCGGCTGCACAACGGCCTCCTTCACCGTCGCTCAAACAACAGTAGCAACGCCAGCTCGAACAGCGAAGAGAGTTCGTGCAGCGTCGTTGATGCAGCGGAAGACGTGCTGTGTGGCGTCTATCCCGAGCTGTACGGTATGCACGATGTGGACGTCACAAATCTAGATCGACTGACCTCCAGCGACGTGCTGGACATGCGATACATCGTCCCACTTCTGCATCGCGTGGCCGCGCTCCCGCCGGCCTGCCTCGGACACCTTCCGACTGGTCGTGTGATTCCGTTATTGCTGAAGGGCCTGACCTCGATCGACGCACAGCTGCGCGCAGCCGCGGCCACGACGCTGGCTACCTTGTACATCCCGAAGGGCACCCTTCGCATTGTGGTGAGTGTGGCTCGCTTAAAGCTCTGTCAACTCGCGGCTTCCGCGACAGCAGCACATCCTCTTCCTCCTACTCCTCTGCCAAAGCAGTCCGGCGCAGCGATGGAAGACACCGTCGTACCCCGCCTCCCCACCCCCCTCGCCGTCTTTCTCATGACGGCGATTCGCCCGCTTGGCCGCTACGAGGACGCCCTGCACCACCACCTCATTCATCACCTCCTCCACATCGACACGGCGCTCACGGTAGCTATCCCGTTTGTGCAGTGGACCAACACACCGCCCCTCACCGCTATTAGCGTGCCGCTGATGTTGGAGAAGCAGGCGGCGCTGCAGCAGCGCGCGTATAGACTCGGTAGCAGTGGTGGCAGCAACATCACCCAGGCATCCGCCGCAGACGTGGCGCAGGAGCTGCGGAAAGGCATACCACCTCAGCTTGAATTTATGCTGCGGCTGCTCCGACACGCTTGTGAGGTGCCGCAGGATGGTGCAGCTCTGCTAGAGTCCGACAGCGTGAACGGACTTATGCTCCTGTGCGACCTCCTCACCGCCTCGGACACCCAACGTGCGACGTACATGTGCTGCCTGTTGGACCTGTGCACACGCTCTGCCGCCCTGACGCGTCTCTTCGCCAGGCAGGGCAATGCGCTGATGTGGACCGTCAGCTTCCTGTGGGCGCTTTGCAAGGAATACGGTGTGGACGCCCCGTACCCCTATAGTGGACTCACGTTCACCAACACATTGAGACTGCTGCGAGTGCTGTGCATTGGCACACTGCACACCACAGCGCTCTCCGACACCGCGTGCATCAGCGCGCCGTCGGTCGAGCAGCTGGCAGAGAGTCTGCGGCTGCTTCGGGCGTGGGTGGTGGAGGCGCACGTGACGGCGCGTGACGTCCTCGACGCCTTCGACGAGGTGATCGCGTGGTGCGAGCGCGCGCTACGCTCTCGGGATGTTGCGACGGCAGCGGACGACTGTGGCAAGATCGGGGAGAGCACGACGGGGTCCTCGTCGTCTCACGTTGCTCCTGTGCAGTCCGCCACGAAGCCCGGAAAGCGCAACCGTGAGACGACTTCTACCGCGGCACTGGCGGGGAGGCCGGCCACATCGCTGAAGCGCGTGAAGGCGGAGGGTGTGGTGTAGGTGTGCGCCACACTCCAAGTGCATGATGTGGGAGAGGAGCTCACCTTTTGTGTGACTCGTACTGTCGGTTGTTCTGGGATGAGAGCTTATGGGTGCTGTATTGTTCCCTTCCGATCTGGCTCCGCCGCGTGGTGCCAATGCCGGCTCGTGATGAGGACGTTTTCGCAGCTTTGACAGATGCGTCGGTGCTCGACGGCACGTGTATGTTTCTTTTCTTTTGTCTTCTACGCAGAGCAATGCTACCACCACCACCACCACCACGTCTTTTGCTTGATTGTTTTGTTAAGGGCAGGAGATGTCGTGTGTGGTAGTGGTCTGCGCCAGCGGGCCGATGGGCGAACCGTTGACGCCTGCATCGTGAGATGGGCGCCTTTTCTAAGTTAATACCTAAAGCACTAACGAATGAATATCTCTTTTCTTTTTTTTTCCATAGGAACGTTTAAAGCCCTCACAATAAAAAACAAAGAAGAATAATAATGAAGAGTTTGACGATGTCGCATCGCGAGAAATCCGCTGGGCGGTTTTTGGATATCGCTTTTTGAATTTGTTTATCTCAGTGGTATTACACACGCACGAACACGCACAGATGACGGACATCGCCAGCGTATCTCGCACCATTCGTTTCTTCTCCTTCCCCGCCTCACCCGCCCAGCACCAAAGGAGTGAAAGGAAGGGCCACGTTATTCGTAAGGCGCTTCTGTTCTACTTCGTCTTCTCACCGCATCTGCCACGCGTATCACAAAGAAGTATTTAAAATAATAAAGAATACCTAAAAACAAGGCGCAAACGCATAGAAGGACATCCTTTGATGGCGCTCTTTACTGGTGCCTTCTACTCACAATTATTATTATTATTAGATTGATTACACTTCCGATAATTTGCCCTTCGCCTTCGCACGAAATAGACGCTGCTCCTCGCGACACACAAACTCTCACACCACATACACGCTCTCCTCCCCTCGCATAGGTTTGATCCCTTCACCGCCTTCTTCTCCCCCCCCCCCCTCCCCTCTCCTCCTGCTTGCACCGAAGGAAAGGATCCTAGCAGCAACGGCGCGAAGCGCTTCGAAGAGGTCAATCCTTTTCTTCTTGTTTTTTAGTTAATCCGTGCCACCCGAGCTATCGGAAGTTGTCAACGGCGCAGAGAGAGAGAGAGAACAAACACGGGTGTGCACGCTCGATTCAAGCCCACACCTGCCCGCCTCGAGTGTTAGTGTATGTGTCTTGCTGTATTCCACGGTGCCTTATTGCCCACTGCATAGTTCCCCTCCCCTCTCTCTTCGATAATGAACTGCAATTGTGACTTCCCTGCGCGTTATCTGATCAGCCGGGATGGCAAGCCGTGCTACACCTGCGGCCTCGGGCGCTGCCGCTTCTACGCCTTAGCCCCTGTTCAGTGCGACGGCTACACGCGCGTCACGCTTGGCGCGCCGGGCAGCCCACCCCTAGACACCGGCGTCGTCATGCGCTTCGAGGCACTCGTCCACCCAGCGCACGAGGACGCGGCTGCGTTTATGCTCCGCGTGCACGGCGATCCATCGCGGTGGGAATCCTTGCGAAGAGAGGTGCTGCAAGATCCACAGTTCGAGGGGGCGTGGTACACGACTGCCCGGGCGTTCCTCTACCCCATGTCGCAGTACAGCCGCCTCGTCAATGTGCTCAAGGCACGCGCGCTGCCCAACGCCGCGTTGGAGGAAATCCCGTGCTTTTACTTCCGTTGTGTGGAACGGCTGCGACAGATACCGCTGCGGTATTCGGAAGACGTCGCGGCCGGTCGTGCGCGCCGCCCTGACCCCGACGACTGCGTCTTCCGTCAACTAAAGCCCTTCCAAAAAGAGGGCGTGCGGTTTGTGCTGGCGCACCAAGGTCGTGCGATGATCGCGGACGACATGGGACTCGGAAAGACGGTGCAGGCCATCGCGGTGGCCCACCACTACCGCGACGAATGGCCGGTGCTTGTGGTGTGCCCCATGTCGCTGCTGGAGAACTGGGCGAAGGAGTTCAACAGGTTCTGCGGCATCCCCTACGCCCGCATCGCCATTCTGCAGGGCACGAAGGCCAAAGCTACGAGTCTGCACGACGTCGTCATCGTCTCCTACAACTCCCTGAAGTGTGTCGAGGAGGCACAATTCCACGTTGTGATCCTGGACGAGTCGCACTACATCAAGGCGGGCGCCGCGAAACGCGCGCAGCTCTCGCTGAAGATCTGCCGCAACAGTCGACGTGTGCTGCTGCTCTCCGGCACGCCGGCGATGTCGCGCCCGATTGAGCTGTACGCGCAGCTTCAGGCGATGCAGCCCGGCATTATCCCCAGCAAAGCCCACTTCGGCGCGCGCTATTGCAACTCCTATGTTAGCCGCTTCGGCATCGACATGACAGGGCACTCGCACACCGACGAGCTGCACAGCCTGCTGCGGCATTACATGATTCGACGCACCAAGAAGGAGCTGGGCGGCGAGCTGCCGTCCAAGTCGCGGCAGCTGCTTTACGTGTACATCACGGACAAGGAAAAGAAGGCGCTGGAGAAGCAAATCGTCGCTCTGCGGCGCAGCCTTGCCGCGTCGTCGGGCCCCAGCTGCTCATCAGCCCTGACGGGTGGAGGTGGTGCGAGTGCGGACTTTGCGGCGCGGACACCAAACGCGTTCGAGATGAAGATGGCCACCGCCCGCGCCAAGATACCCGCTGTGCAGGACTACGTCGGCAGCATCGTCGAGCAGCACCTCGACTCAGGCGAGAAGCTCATCTTATTCGCCCACCATCAATGCATGATGGAGGCCCTGAAGGCCGCGGTGGAAGCGGTGCGGCCACGGCAGCCGATCGACTACATTTACATCTCCGGCGACACCCCCGCCGCGCAGCGCGAACCGGCGGCAGAGCACTTCCGCACAGAGCCAACGTGTACGGTGGCCATCCTCTCCATGCAGTCGAGCGGGACGGGGCACAACTTCACCTGCGCCTCCACGGTGGTGTTCACGGAGCTGGACTGGAACCCCAGCACGCATCTGCAGTGCGAGGATCGCGTGCACCGCATCGGACAGGCGCAGCCGTGCCATATTAAGTACCTCCTCGCGGAGGGCACGTCCGATAGCGTGATTTGGCCACTCCTGCAGACGAAGCTGAGTGTTACAACGGCCATGTTTGAGAACACCGGCAGCGCAGCGGAGGTGCAGCTGCATGATGGGGCAGACAAGCAGAACGTCGCACGGCGTGACGTCGTCGCTGCCTCTGCGGCCATGAGCACCGCGGCGTCTACGCCGTCGTCGTCGCAGCAGAGCACACTGGACCGCTTCCTGCCACCGCCCTCGCCGTCGCAGTCGATGAAAGGAGAGGAAGCGACGGCAGTCAATGCGGCGCCGCCATTGAATCCAGCGCTGCGTCTCAGTGTGCTCTCTCCACCACTGCTACATCAATCTTCCCTTCGTTCGACAGAGCGTGATGCGGTCGAGACGCCTGGGCTTGTGCTGACACCGAGCAGCCCGGCGCAGCGCCTCTCTAACGGTCTCATGGGCAGTCCACTGTCCTTGCCACGAGGCAGCTGCTCTATTGCTGGTGGTGGCCACGGTGACCTGAAAGCTACAACGACTGCTGCTGCTGCCGCCGCCGCCACACCAGTTGCCCCGTCCCTCGTCGTCTCTTTTGCGGATATGGGCAACGCCTACGCGGACGCACTCCCGCGGCCGCACAAGCACGGTACCTCACTCTCCTCCGCCGCTGCGTCGTTGGCGGCCGCCACCGCCACGAGCGCCGCTGGTGCATCGCCTCGTGGAGTGAAACCCGGTGCGGCGCGTGAGGAAGCGCTTCCTTGCACCTCCGCCCCCTCGGCAACCGCAGCGACCTCCGTGTTGGACCTCATGCGGCAGACCTCGTCTAAACCGCCTCTTCAGGTGTCGAGTCGTGCCGCCACGTCCGTCTTAAACCCAGTTATCGTGGACCTCACGGACGCCACTACTACCACCACGTCTTGTGCGCCACAAGGACTTTCAACGCAAACAGCGATGCAGCCGTTATCTGCATCCCACATCGCACTTCCTCTTGCCCCGTTCATCGTGGTGACCTCCCCGGCTGCGACGGCGACGGCGGCAGCGCCACCACCACGGCGGACCGTGTTCACGCTCGGCTCATCTTCCACTTCCACCTCCACATCCGCATCATTAGCAGCGACGTCGGCAAGCGCCACCGCGGTCGCAGCGGACGTACCCTACGTCAGCGCACCACCTGTTCTTGTCGCTCCTCCCATCGCATCTCAGCCGCCAACATACATACGGGCGGCTCTTGATGTACCTCTCAACAGCAGCTGCAACAACGGCAGTCGTACCGTGCCTTCTGCTGCAGCTCCGCTGAGCAACGTTGGTGCCGTCAGCATTCCGCTGCGACCAAACCTGCATTTCAAGCGTCCGCGCAGCGATGTTGAGCCTGGCGGCAGTCGCGGTGGTCCTTCTGGCCAAGCACACGCGGCCACAACGGCGCCGCTGCGGCATTTCGGCGAGTCCCCTCTCGTAGCTCCCGCACCGCTACGGAACTCTCACACACGTGGGGAACAGAGTCAGCAGGGTGCGGTGCCTTCTTCCTCCGTCGCAGTGGTGTCTACGCCAACGTCTGCGCTGTCGTCCTCGCCGTCCGCACTCTCGCGCCACCATGTCTCTGCGCCGCATCCGCTGACTCTGGCTGCTGCACCTGCTGGTGGTTTTCCTCTGGCGGCTTCTTCTGCTGCTATCCCGCCAACCTCAACTGCCACCAGCGGCGCGGCGCGCCGTACTCTGTTCAGGCTTGTCAGTAACGGCGAAGGGGCGCAGACGGTTGAAAAAGGCTGACGAGCCGCTCACTGTAGTGGTGGCGGAGTGATCTCGGAGTGGGGCAGGAGAAGCAGCTGACAGCTACGCTGAAGGGAACAGCACCGTTTACATCGACTTTGGGTGGTGCCTCACATCTCCTCCGCTCATTCTTCCACCGTCTGCGTCGTCAAAATAAATAGGTAAAAGAAGATAATGATGGCTAACAGCTCAGCAGCGCACGTCATGCTTATCGTAACATCTCTCTTATGAGTGAATGAGGTCGGGGGCGAGCCCCAAAAATGCACACTTCCTTGTTTTGAGTCTCGTGCCTTACTCAGTAGAGTTGATGGTGCTGTTATGTGGTTTAGAAATCACCTTCCGTTCTTCGCCCCCTCCCCGCCGCTGGCACGTCTTTCCAGCTGTCCGGTTCATCTTCGTACTCTGCCCTGTTTGCTAAGCCCCACTCGCTTTCCGCCTCCCAGAAAGCGATCAGCGGTGCGCTGGACACACAGATACACACGGACCCGCAGATACGCACACACTCGCCCCTGACGTACGCGTTTGCGGCCCTCTAGAATTCTTGCGCTTTGCACATAGACCCCTCCATCTCCCTCCGACAACAGTAACGAAGTAAAACATCTCCATCCAAAGAAAAGGTCAAAGCCCGGAAGTCGGGCGACACATACGGTGTGGCTAGCTGTGTTTTACTGCTGCGTACCAACTCCGTTGCTTCTTTACTTCTTTCTCTGGTTTGTTGACGCTGTTATTAAGAGGCCGCAGCTGCCTTCACGCACCTTCCCACAACGTCCAGTAAAGGGTTTCTTCTTCGCCACTGCGGTCGTGTCTTCCGCCCGTGCGTTGGCGCTGTAAGGCGTAATCGTGTGAAGCACTTCGATATGGACGTCGCACACAGCCGCTCGTTGGGCTTTGCGGGGAAGGAAATCCTCTTCCGCAAGGTTGAGTTTGAGCAGTACCGCAAGCCGCACGTCGTCGAGTACCCGCGCAGCGCCATCGTCCTCAACCCGCAGCACACCCGCCAACTCAAGGACTCCCTCCACCACCACCACAACCGTGACGCTGACAATGGAGGGGACGACGTCGACGGTGTTGGTAGCCAACACGCCGCATTAAGCAGCACCGGTGACAGCGACGATGACGATGACGACGACCCGCGCCGCATCGACAAGACCACGCAGCTCTGCTCCGACGCTCAGCTCCGCAGCAGCCTGCACCTCCGCTGGCAGCACATCACTCCGGTCGGACTGGGCCTCGTGAATTTGGGCAACACGTGCTTCGCGAACAGCGTGCTGCAAGCACTGGCCCACACTCCCGCCTTGGCGCAGTACTTAATGACCACCTTTCGCTCCGCGGATAATCAACTGGGGGCTCCGTTTGACTTTTGCTTCGCCCTGGCCGAGACGCTCCGCAGGATGCACCACGCCGCGCAGCCTGGGCGTGGGGCGGGGAACAGCATCGCCGGCGCCTACCGCCCTGGTCAAATCATGGGCAACCTCCGCCTTCTCTCGAAACACTTTTCGATTGGCCGGCAAAGCGACGCCCACGAGTTCGCCGTGCAGCTCCTTTTTTCGTGCCAGAAGTCGCTGCTGCACCGCCTGAACGGCTCCAAGAAGGTGCAGCCGCGCGTGGCGCACACCACAGCCCTCTACCGCATCTGTGGGGGCTATCTCCTCTCCCAGGTTACGTGGTCGCGGCAGGAGGAAATTCAGCAGCTGTTGCGGGCCGGGAAGCAGCAGGAGGCGATGGACCTGAAGCTGGAGGCGAGGCAAGCGAGGCAGCAGGAACACTCGACGCACCGTGCATCTCGGCATGGGTTGGACACCCAAACCTTGTACTCCAACACCTACGACCCCTTCACGATCCTCTCCGTGGAGCTGGCCGGCCACACGCTGATGCATTGCCTTGACAAGTTTTGCATGGCAGAGGAACTGGACGGCCGCTGCTACCACTCCCCGCGCGAGGTCGGCGTGCGGGCGAGGAAGAAGTTTAGCATTCACGTCCCACCACCTGTGCTGATGATCCATTTAAAGCGCTTCGGGCCCACAGGCAGTAAAATCAATAAGCACGTGCAGTTTCCCCTGGAACTCGACATCACACGTTACTGCACACCGCTGCCGTCGTCCTCGTCCACCCTCTCCTCCCCTCCATCCCCGCAAGAGGTCAGAGAGGATTGCCAGTACGAGCTCAACGCGATCTGCGTGCACGAGGGCAGCTCCATCAACTACGGCCACTACTACGCTATGGCAAGGGCGTCGAATGGGATGTGGTACAAGTTTGACGACAGCCACGTCAGCCGCCTCTCCGAAGAGCAGCTGCAACGCGCACAGGCGTACCTGCTGTGCTACTCTCGTGTCCCCTCTACGGGGAAAACGAAGCCTGCTGCACCGGCGCGTTCGCCGGCACCCGTGAAAGTGCGCTTGCCAGGTGCGATGCAGCCGGTCAACGGGCGCGCATCGGCATTTATGACCGACGCGTTGCCCGCTGAGCCTGCGGAGGGCGACGCCGGGGTAGGAAGAGAATTGAGCGGGGCGGAGCTTCAGGCGCTGCTCGAGGAGCGCCGTCGTGACGCGCAAAGCACGACCACGCAGACACCACCACCACCACCACCAACGGCGGCAGCAGCAGCGGCACCGAAACAGAATCAAACCGCCAGGGACGCCTCGGAAAGTGAATCGGAAGGGGAGGGCGGCGGAGCGGAGCCGCCGATGCCGGTAGGTTGTGCGCAGAATCAGAAGCGTTTGCGCGAGGAGCTGCCCACCGACTCCGACAGCGACGACAATGAAGAGGCAAACGAGCAACGCGACGGCGCGTACATGCGGCGTCTGCGTCCGCCACCCGAGCAGCGCCACAGTGGCCAAGACAACCAACACCACAAGAAGAGTCATATGGACGAGGGCGAAGAACAACAGGAGCGTGATGGGCCGGAACAGGAGGAGGAGGAGGCGGAGCAAGACGCCTCTTCTTTAGCAGGCCCACGCAGCGTCAAGTCCTTCATGTACGGCGGCCTCATCAAGTCAATGAAGCGCATGCCCCACGGTAGCGACACGGCTGCAGACAGCCCCGATGCTCACAGCAACGGCCACAGCAGCCGCACGACGGCACCTCCCAACTTCCGGGTGGGCCGCCACGCGGTGAGTGCGCTGCACGCCCGCAAGGTGCGCAGCACCCCCGACACGGTGAAGAGGCCTGCGACGGCACCGAAGTTTCAGCAACGCATCCGCGACCCGATGTGGGAGATGGAGATGGACCGCGGCAAGGTGAAGAAGGTCAAGTCGAAGGAAAAGGCCCCCGATCCGTTTGAGGGCACCAACCCATTTCAGGAAGTCTCGCGTGGTATGTTTGACATCCGCGGCAGACGTCGTCGCGATTAGCGTGTGGTGAGAGAGAGAGTGTGTGTGTGTGTTGGTGTACGCTTTCCGTGAGGCGGAGCGGCAGAGGTGCGTCGCCGGTACATCGGTTTTTCCCTAGTACGTATCCGTGCAGCTTCATGATAAGAAGAAGAGGCACGGCGCTTTGCGTCAAACACGTCCGTACAGCACGACGAAGACGAGGCTGCCCGCATTGCGCTCAACGATTAAACCACTAACCGTAAATAAGACCGCTTCGTTAGGAGACAAAAAAATTGAAGGCAAAAATCGAAAGTAAAGCGGACTAAATGAGCGTCCCGCATCAGCAAAGGAGAGAAAATAGAGGAAGGTAAAATCAACGCTCGTGTACCGAAGATCGGCTCTATGGGATGGCAACGCGGTTGGCTCTAGCGATGCAGAGGCAGTATGTGCGCTCGTCCTCTTTGGAAATTCAAATCGTAGTTGCGAGTGTCGTTGTTGTTTGTTCTGCTCACACTTCTCTCCTCCGTCTTTCACTGTGAAAAACGGTGTTTTCTCTTCTTTTTTATCTAACGGGTTCTCTGCGAATATGCCACGCTCTTTACTCCTGCGCCCGTCCCATCAGTGAATTCCAAGCATCTCAGGTTTATTTCTTCTTTCGCGCAGTCGATTGAACATATCTGTCAACCCGCCCCTCCGAACTATTGCCTCTAATCAAGATGATGCGCCGTGTTCTCGCTCAGCCCGCCGCCCGCCGTGTGGCCGCCGCCTCCAGTGCGCTGGTCGTGTGCCCCCGCAAGGCCTCCACCGTGGCCATCTCCGTTCAGGGCCTGCACTACGTCGGCACCGGCCTGGCCGCCATCGCTCTGGCTGGTGTGGGTATGGGTATTGGTACGATTTTCGGCTCCCTGCTGATCGCCTGCGCTCGCCAGCCGAACCTGACGAAGATGCTCTTCAACTACGCCATTCTTGGCTTTGCCCTGACGGAGGCCATCGGGCTGTTCGCTCTGATGCTCGCCTTCCTGATGCTCTTCTCGTAAAGAGGCTGATGTGGACATCTTGAAGGACGCGAGAACGTGTATTGGTGTGCTTTGTGCATGTGTCCAATGGGTCGCAATTTTCTAGCGGAGTGTTCAGATGTTTTGGGGTGCGGCTGATTTCACAATGAAGCACTTCTCGTTGCATCCCAGGTGTCGGCCGCATTTAGAGTCACGTGTACCTCCGGTGCAATCATAACGTAGGTTTTTGTTGGTGCGTGTCCACTCGGGGCGGAGTTTGCACTCCGCCGTCGATGGCGGAGCATTCGATGTACGCATTTCTTCCCTCCTTTTCCTTTTCTCTTGTGAAGTGACGTGTCCGCCGAAAGGTGAAGAAAACGGCCTCTCTCTCTCTCTCTCAGGCATTTTTGTTGTTTGTTAATAGCTGCAGAGCGAGAGGTACAGGTCGGGATGGGCTTGTACTTCTGATAGTGCTCTGTTATCGGAGGAATGGAAAAAAGAATAGTATGGTTTAGTGGAAGGGTTGTGCTTCTCAACGGAAGCCGTTAGGCACCTATGAAAGGAAAACCAAATCATTAGCATTATTATTATTTGCAAGCATGACCATGCTCGAGTGAGACTGAGTCGCATAACCTGCCCCTTCCAGTTCTCTACCCGCGCTTTGATGGATGTGACTTGTCAGCAACAGCCGCACCTCAACGGCGTTCCTACTTCCTGTGTCTGCGCTCGAAGACGCTTATATGAGCTGCAGGAAGGCAGCGACGTTAATCGCATCGAAGGGGAAAGCCAATATGTTAGTGTGTGTGTGTGTGTGTGTGTGTGTGTGTGTTTGCGAAGCAGCTACACCGTTTCTCAAAGCGAATAGAACTAGCCCTCGTCCGTTACACACCGCGCCACCACCGTCTCTACCTCTTCACGCTCTTCACGCCTATGCTGCGGCGTTGTTTGCTCTCCTCTTTCTACTGGTACGTCATGCAGGAGGTCTTTTACATATCGCTTTCGAGCTCGCACGTAACACGCACGCGTATCTACCGCATTCTTTTTTCTTCCTTCGCGCAGTCGATTGAACATATCTGTCAACCCGCCCCTCCGGCCTATTACCTCTAATCAAGATGATGCGCCGTGTTCTCGCTCAGCCCGCCGCCCGCCGTGTGGCCGCCGCCTCCAGTGCGCTGGTCGTGTGCCCCCGCAAGGCCTCCACCGTGGCCATCTCCGTTCAGGGCCTGCACTACGTCGGCACCGGCCTGGCCGCCATCGCTCTGGCTGGTGTGGGTATGGGTATTGGTACGATTTTCGGCTCCCTGCTGATCGCCTGCGCTCGCCAGCCGAACCTGACGAAGATGCTCTTCAACTACGCCATTCTTGGCTTTGCCCTGACGGAGGCCATCGGGCTGTTCGCCCTGATGCTCGCCTTCCTGATGCTCTTCTCGTAGAGAGTTCTTTTCTAGGCGTGGGCGATGCAACTGAGGGGAAGACGACATTGGCAAGGATGTGGAGGAACGGAATGGCAGAGGTGGAGAGGCCGCTGCGTGAGGCAACGGCACCCGCCAGCCGCCTTTCATCCACCTCTCGTCTCTCTATCGTTCCCCATCGATTTCTCTTTCTTTTTCTTCTAGGGATAGTGGACGTAGTACATTTTCTGGCCCTGCACAGCGCACAGCGGGCTCCGGCGTGACCCTCCGATAGCTGGGGTGGAGAGAGCCGACACCTTGGTAGCACAACGGAGCGCTATGCATTTACGAAGAAGAGCGAGATAAAGAAACCATTTTGAAAAGAAGAAGAAAAGGGCAGTTCTGTTTCCTCTAACGTATCTGCGTGGATGGATGGGTTTGTGGCGGGAGCTTTGTGTGTGTGTGTGTGTGTTTGTTGGGAGCAGATAAAGGAAAAAACTGAAAACTTTTTTTGACACTGAGAGAAGCGACCCCGTCCCACGTGACTTCTGCCATGTGTGTTTGAAGGCGAAGCAGGAGATGACGTTCGCTAAGGGACGATAACAGCGATGTTGTTTTCTCTCCTCTTTCTTTCCGCCGATGCGAGCGCAGCGAAACACGCGGTAGTGTACGCGTACGCGCTTCTTGTGTGCAACGGCGTTTGACTCGTGTCTCTGCATCTTTAGTAGTTGGTTGTCGTAGTGGTGGTGGTTCTCGCTACTCTGGCGCTCTGTCTTAAGCTCGTAACTCGTACCTCACGTGCTCTCCCCCTCCCTCTTCTTCTTTAGCTTGCACCCACGTTGCGGTGGTAAAACACGCCCTTACGTTCGTTCATTGCGCGTCTACACCGGCGACCTCAAAAGTGCAAAAAACAAAAAAAACAAAGTACCTCTCATTTCTGTGTTGGAAAGGAAAACATTTTCAGGAGATCTTTCGCCGGAGTTGAACCTCTTTACCGGCGGACAAGCTTTTCGCTTACACTGTTTTGCTTTCCGTTAGTTTTTAAATGGCAGGTGTTTTATCCTCCCTCCCTCCCCCTGACCCCCACCCCTCATCTCTTTCTTTTGAGTTATAGCCCTTTGCACACAGACAGGCTGCATCCCCGTACCAATTATATTCTCAACTCTCTATACACCCCTTCGAGAGTAGACAACGCTTAGCACACAGAGAGTACCCGGCAAGACACTCCGTACTCTTCAGCTCCCTTGGCCGCATCGCACTGCGCTTATTGCATTGATTGGTGCTTGTGCTTCTTCTCGTCTCTCTTTCTATATATATTTATATTTATATTGGAGAAGAAAGCCAACAGGTAGCCGCCATGAGCATCAGTAGTCGCATCTGTGTAGCGGTGCGCAAGCGTCCGATTCCGGACCCCGAGATGGACATCGTCGAGACGCCTTCACCGCTCTGCATCGTCAACGAACCCAAGGTTAAATACGACTTATCGCGCTACACCGACCGGCACACCTTCACCTACGACGAGGTGTTTGGCGATCAGTGCAACAACGCCACCATCTACGAACGGTGTTGCCGGCCGCTGGTGGAAAACGTCTTCAACTACGGCAATGCGACGTGCTTTGCGTACGGGCAGACAGGATCGGGCAAGACCTACACGATGCTCGGCTCTGCCAAAGAGCCCGGTCTGTACGCCATTGCAGCCCGGGAGATCTTCGCACGCGCCAACAGCCTCAGCGCCGCCGTCGTCGTCTCCTTCTACGAAATTTACGGGCGTAAGATATTTGACCTCCTGAACAACCGCGAGCGCCTCTTCGCACGGGAGGACGCCGATAAGGTGATCAACATCTGCGGACTGAGCGAGCATCAGGTGACGGACATCCAGGAGATCTTCGACGTTATCACGGCGGGCAGTGCGTACCGCGCCGCAGGGCAGACGAGCGCCAACGCGGAGAGCAGTCGCTCCCACGCGGTGCTGCAGATTGAGGTGCGGGAGACGAAGAGCGCCAACGCGCGGCGGGGGCCGAAGACGATTGGGCGAATATCGTTTATCGACCTCGCCGGCAACGAGCGGGGCGCCGACACCTTCGACTGCGATCGCAAAACCCGCATGGAAGGCGCGGAAATCAACAAGTCGCTGCTGGCGCTGAAGGAGTGCATCCGCGCGCTGGGCATGGGCAAGAGTCACGTCCCGTTTCGCGGGTCCATCTTGACCGAGGTGCTGCGCGACTCCTTCACGGGGAACAGCCGCACGACGATGATCGCCACCATCTCGCCGTCTTCGCAACACTGCGTCAACACCCTCAACACGCTTCGCTACACGCAGCGGGTGAAGGACCTGGGCGGGGGTGCGAACGGGGGAGCGAAGAAGGAGCAGGTGGCGAACTCCCCACCCGCGCGCCGGGCGGTGGCACCGCGGCGAAAGCCTTTTGAGAACGCCGGTGGGGGGCGGAACCGGCCGGAGTGGGTGGCGGACTTCGCCTCCGACCAATCCCCTGTGGCCTCCCCGGAGGAAGACGATGACAGCAACGGTGCGGTGCAGCGTCCGGCTGCCAAGCCGCGGCTGCGACGTCTCTCGCAGGGCCGCGGTGGCACGCCACCACCCCCGCCATCCGCGGTGAAGGTGAAGGACCCGAAGATTGCCACCATCGTGCAGCAGCACATCGCCGCGCTGCAGTCAAACAACGACGAGGACGAGGACGAGGAGGACGTCGAGGACACGGGCAGCGAGCCACCGGCCGCGGAGGAGGTTGGGGTGTTAAAGAAGGACGAGGAGCGGCAGGTGCGCAAGGTGCACGCATACGTCGTGGAGGAGATCGCCAAGGCGGAGGAGAAGCTGATTGCCCTGCATCGCCGCCACATCGACTCGAAGATGACAGGCATCAAGGAGGAAATCACGGCAATTCAGAACTTTGAGGACAACGACTCGGTGGACGAGTACGTGGCCCGTGTGCGGATGCTGCTGCAAAAGCAGCGTGATGATATGAACGAGATCTTAGACATGCTGAGCGGCATTGGGTCGATGCTGCGCGACGAGGAAGACCTCTCGAAGACCTTGACAATGAGCAAGTCAAAGGGCCACTGAGTCGGCTGTGCCGCCCCCCTTTTTCTCGTTGTTTTGTACGGTTTTTGTTGTTGTCGCCGTCGTCGTCTGTGTAGCGCACTGGACGGTTTGTTTGTTCTTCATCGGTTCCGTTCCAGGTGTGCTGTGTGTGGAGGCGCATCTGTAGTGGCTTCTACTTTTCGTCTTTCCCCGTTCTATCTTCTTTCTTGCGAGCCCCTCATCCGGGCCAACATGTTCGTTTTGATTCCTTTAACGGATTTCTTAGAATACATCTGCTTTTCACAGAACCGCATTCGACATTTTCTCGTCTTCGCGGAGAAAGCAAGCCATTTATCTTGTTGCGGACGGCTATGCCTCTTCGCACGATGGCGGAACTACGGCCGGGGGGGGGGGAGGCCCACGGCTTCTGTGCGGTGAGCACGCCATCGTCGGCACGTCGTCAGAAGACGGCAAGGGTTGGAGTGAAAAGGGAAAAGAAGGAAAAGTATCTTATTAGTTGTGTGTTCGCATGTTTTTCTCCCACTGATGGCCGCACTCGATGTATTCTTTGTGTTTTGCTGCGGCTGGTGCGTCACCTTCGACACGAGTGCAAAGCAGAAAAAGAAAGAAAAAGAGGGCTCGCTGCAACCTGCACAGTGAGCCACCGAACGACCCTATCAATACTTGGCAGCACCTCCAGGTGGTGACTCTTATAGGGGAGACGGCCACCATGTTCGCGGCGCGCTTCGCGACCCGTGATTCGCATGGCTAAAGAGAAAAGAGGGAAAGAAAGAAAGAAAGAAAACGCGTCCATTTGCGTCGCGTGCATCAATCGTTGGGTGCTGCTCGATGTTGTGTTTGAAAGCAGTTCGTCACAGTGCCTCTATATATGTATTTTCTTCTGCTCAAATTCTTATTACTTCCTCTCATCCTCACCCCACCCCTCCCTTCCCTCTTTTTCCTTTTAATCTTCGCCCGGTACCTCGCTGCACCTTTCTGATCGATTCTAACAAACCCAACAAAAGGGTGAGAAATCATCAACGAGCGTGAATCTGCGCCCCCAGCCGTTGCGCAGTTCACTACTCTCCTTGTTTCTTACTCCTATTGTCTCCTTTTTTTTTTCAGTCAACGCTTCATCTGGTTGGAGAAGCGGCGTACCATTCCTCTATTCATTTTATCTATTCATCAGTCTTAATCACGTGGCTACAAGCACGGGCACACGCACACTGTCTTCGATAACCCTTTAACCAGGTTGTGCATCGCACTGCTTGCTTAACTGCGAACGGCTGCTCCACTTTTTTTTCCTTTCCCCTTCTCTCACCTTATTCTCTGCTGATCATCTTTTCAAGACCACCAACCCCTGCAAGGCGAACGTTCTTTATTTATGTATTTGTTTGTTTATTAGACAGAAGAAACGTTGTCAAAACATTTTTTTCCCTGGCCGAAGAGCATCTTTTTTGTTGTTTGTTTGCTTCGAATGTTTGGTCTTCTACGCAGTTGGGTTTCATCCTAGGCACTTCATCTTGTGTGTAAGTCGCTGCGTATTTTTGAAGGGAAGAAGCGCACTCTGTAAGAGCAGCGCCTCATCCTCCTTCCTGCTACATTTACGTTCTTTGTTGTTTGTTTGTTTGTTGCCTCCGCTTTTTATATCAGACTTTAGAGCTTCTTCTTCTTCCTTCTTTCTTCTTTCTTCGTTACATCTGTTTTTTTTTAGTTTTTTCGTCTTCAAGAAACTCCACCCCGCCCCTCTTCTTCTTCAACTTGGTATTTAGTTGCTGCTTTTGGACGGTGGTGGACGCACGTCACGAAAGGGCCTCTCCGTACATCATCATTGTTTCCGACTTGTGTGCGACTGTCGCTTCCGCTCACCTCTATCTGAATTCTTCTCCTGCAATTCCCTGACGCTGTTAGAACTGCTGCGTGCTCATCTGTTGTTTCGCCTTGCTTGTGTCCGCTCTTCGGTTTCGGATACTCTTTTTTCGTTCTTTCCGCCCTCCACACGTTGCTCCTGTGCCCAACGGCAGTTGTATAAGCCAACTTGCATCCCCTCCCTCCTTCGCCCTATCGGTGTTGTGAGTCGTGTGCGGCCTTTGTCTTCTCCGCCTTCTTCGTTCTGTTGCTCTTCCTCTGTCCTTTGCATATAAACTTGTACGTAGCTCCGTTGTGTGCCATCAGTACAAAACACACGGCATTAATTGTATTATATATATATAACGTTAAAGAAAATGGCGTTTTGTTGTTGCGGGACGGGCGCCACCTCAGGCGTCACGTCCAAGAATGTCAATCAGCTGCGACACTTAAAGGAAATGGGGATCGCGCGAAGCCCGGGCCCACGTCTGCGCCGCACCGAGGTACAAATACCCATCACGCTGAACGTGTACAGCCTCCTCGAGAGCAACGCGAAGCTGTCCAAGATGGGCATGGGCGTCTACCACACCGGGGTGGTCGTTTATGGCATCGAATGGGGCTACGGTGAGGTGGTCGAGAACCCCAACGCGTCGGGTCTCTTCTGCGTGCACCCCGGCCAGGCCGCTGGAACACTCTACCGCACCATCCGCATTGGCTACACCACCCGCTCGCCGATGCAGGTCGACACCATCCTGCACCGCTTGGAGAACGAGTGGCGAAGCAGCGAATACCACATCCTCCACCACAACTGCAACCACTTCGCCCAGGCCTTCTGCGACTTGCTCTCCACTACGGAGAAGCTGCAGGTGCCGGCGTGGTGCAACCGTGCGGCGCGCGTCGGTGACCGCATCATTCCCCGCAGGCTCGCCACGAAGGTGCAGCACATGATGGACGACGAGCCGCCCAAAGCCGTGGCCCCGAGCCCGTGTTGCAACATCAACGAGGTGCCGCTGTCGGTGGTGCCGCGGGAGTGGTACCTGCATCCCAGCATCTTCCAGCCGCTGCGGTACATCGGCGACAGCAGATCGGTGTCGGTGCTGTCGCGTGATCACGTGCCAGCGACTGTCACGGGGAGCCACAACGGTAAAGGCGACGGCTCTCACTACGCGGTTGAGTACGACATTCTGCCGCCGCCCGGCTACTCACCGGCGGAAGAAGGGAACACCTACCCACCGCTGATGCACCGTGAAGTCTACCTGGCCACGGACGAGAACGGCAGCGTCTCGCACATGACAGCGATCGAGGAGCAGCCGTCCGTTACCCGCACCTCACGGCGGGAGTCGACACGCAAGTCCACCCGCTCGCACCACGCCACGAAGACCACGGACGGGCACAGTCCGTCCCCGCCATCGCTCGGCGGCGTCGCGGCGAAGGGCGGACAGGATCGGGTCACGGCGCTGCCACACGTGCGCTCGTCCGTGAGCCATGCGCAGAGCGGCGGACCAACCGGCTCGCCGCAGGCGTCCGTGCACGACACAGAGACGGAGAGCGTGTTGCCCAGCGACAACAGCGATGAGTTCCCGCCGGTCAACGTGCCGCGGCCAGAGGTGTCTCCCACTACCACCGATGCCGCAGCCTCAGAGGATGAAATACCCGCAGGCAACGAGGCGAGTAAACATGGGAGCAAGCGAAATAGCCGCCTCGGCCGCGGCGATGTCTTTGCGGAGAAGCCGCTCTACTCAATGCGTGAAACCTCCGTCCACTCCACTGCCCCCGGCACGCCGGTGATCAGCTACGGCGCTGGCCACGCGGAACAGAAGCGGCCTTTCTTTGTTCACCCACGGCAGGCCCAACCCGTCGGGTGCATCAGCGCCCGCCCCTCGGCGCCCACCGCAGCCGCTGCGGCGGAGACGGCAGGGACGCGCGCACGGGGAGACAAAAAGCGCCACAGCGTGTCCACGAGCGACGCGCCTCCCACCACCGCCGCCGCCGCCACGTCGAGCGAGGCGAGTGTGAACACCAGCGAGACGGTGGACCCAAGCCAGCACAAACACGAGAAAGACAGCAAAGCGCAGCGGCGCAAGGAGGTGGTGGACGCGCTGCACCGCGGCAGCACAAAACGGCCGGACGACTTCAGCGACATCGTGACGGCGGCACCGCCTACTCTCTCCACCGGATCGCCCAACATACCGGTCGCCGCCGCTGACACCAAGAAGAACCCCGCGCTGGCGCTCCTGCTCAAGGCCCGCGGCGTCGGCTCCGCCAACGAGGGGACCAAGAAGGGGAAGAAGTACCTCTCCACGCCGCCGCGCAGCGCTGCGGCCGCGCACGCGGACGGTGACAAGAACAACTCCGACGCGGTGTCCGCGCCGGCGCTCTTCCTCGCCGCGCTGGCGAACTCGTCGGCGCCGTCGCAGGAACCCCCAGCGAGTCCGCAGCAGCAACAGCAGCAGGACCACAAAGGTCCGCATGCAGTAGCGAAGACAATGGTGGTGACAGAGTCGGTGTTGGGCAACGGACCGGGGGAGGATCAACCAGAACGGGAAACCACAATGGTGTACAAGCCTGCCTCGCCGCTTTCGCCCGCGACGGGCCACCCTGTTCCAGGGGCGGCGAACATCAAGAAAAGCGCCTTTGCTATCCCTGTCGTGGGGCACGACGGGGAAGACGCTTTGCTGAACACGAACGGCATTCCCCCGCCGCACCCGACGCCACAGGAGTCGCACAGCAGCAGCGACGGCCCGCTCCACGCACCAGCAGAGGGCAGACGCTCGCCTCGAGCGAATGCGCCCAACACGCCGCGAAGTCGCCATCTCCTCTCCAACGCGAGCAGTCTCTCGGACATGCACCTGCAGCCGTTCCCTCGGCGGCTCTCGGAGAGTGCGGTCCCGCCATCCAGCGTCAGCGTTGAAGAGCTGCGGTCTCCTTGCGCGGTCAGTCTGCCCGATGTGCTGCCGCAGCTACCAGACGCGCCGGAACCCCTCCACCACCCGGCGTGGCAAGGTCAGGCTTTCTCTCCAACGCCGGAGCGCGCGTTCGTTTCGGCCACCAGCCGGGTGGCCACTACGTGCTCGTCGCCGGCCACAGCGCACCGGCAGACGCATCGTGGCAGCACCTCCGTCTTGAGTGAAACGTTCACGCCGTCACCGCAGTCGCAGCAGCAGCAGGCTGAGCGGTCACGGACGCCAATTCCGAGCTCGGGCAGAAACTTCGCCAGAGCAGGCGCGCACGCGTCCGTCAATCTGCTGTTGGACCTCGGCGGCGGCGACGCGATGGAGCCGCCGGTGTCGCGCTCGTCGATGGTATCCAACTCATCGCAGGTCTTCTCCAACGTTGTGCCGCGTCGCAGCACGAGTCGCAGAGATGCAGACACGCCGCGATCGCCGGACAGAATCGCCCACACGCCGATGGCGCCGTTTCCGCGCAGACCGTCGCTGCTGTCTCGCGAGAGGTCTTCCGCGGCGAGTGTGAAGGCGGTCCATCTGACGCCCGACCACAGCAGCAGCAGCATCCACGCTGCGCAGCGAAACCTTGCGGTGGAATTGAAGGAAACACCATCGAAAACGTTGACGCCGGCAGGCAGCAAAGGCACTGTCGACGAAGGTTGACTCTCTCGTTTTACTCTCACCTTAGACTGTTACATTTATTTCTGACTGTGATTTTTGACCCATCTTCTTTATTTCTTTCCTTTGGTGACATCTTTCCTTTTCATTCATTACTTTTGTTACCCTTCGTTGTTGACACCTGTGTACCCACTTCGCACTACGCTCACTTAATGATCTCCAGATCCAACCCGCCAAGCCGTTTTATCTGCCGCGGCGGTAAGCAAAAATAGAGCTTTTTCGAACATGCGCAGGAACTCTGCCGCGCTTTGGTAAATGCGAATGCGCGTCGGCGCGAACACCGCGCGACAGCAAAACACCCCGCAGGCCCCTGCGAAGTAACATGACCTGTGCGCCGTTAAAAATCTGCACCTCTCGTCCCGGCTCCCCTTTCCCCTCGGCCCCTTTCTCTCTTTCCCTGCCCGCACTTTGCCTGGCGCGTCGCGGCCCGGCCTCCCGCCTCCCCGAGGGGGGAGACGGTGGGCGGCCCCCCCCCCCCCCCCCCGCCACAGAAAAAAGAGGAAAAGACCAGAAAACAAGACCCCCGACACAAAGCACACCGCCGCTTCCGTTTTCCAAAACGCACCTTCATCCACCACAGAATGACCCAGTTGTTGTGAGACCCTTGTCGGTTATTGTTTTAACCGCGGGTTCCCGACGCCAAACGCCCCCAGAGCCGAGCACTAACGCCAGCATTTTCCGCGAAGGAAAGGACGGCCAGCGCACGGACTTCCATTTTCAGCCAGAGACACGAAACAGAACAAGCTTGTTGCGTCAAAATGAAGTGCACGAAATTCAATGGGATGGTTTCGCTGTTTCTCAGTGTCACAATGCCTCTTTTTCTTTCCAACGCGGCCTTTTACTGGCCCTCTTGCCGCCAGCGAAAGTGCGCTACCGACGATAAAGAAATTATCGGCGAAAATCAAAAGGAGAACCAACAAAAATGCAGTTTACTTTCCAATGACTCCTCTTTGTTTATAATATCGTTCCTTTTCGACGTCTTTCCCTCTCCTGCTTTTCTTTATCATTCTTTATTGTTATTCTTTAATAATAATAATAATAATAATAATAATAATAATAATAACCAATCACGAAACGCAGATGTTTTGAAGAATGTGGAAAAACTCGCTTGTTGATATAACGAGACGAGCTGGCAGAAAAACAGCTCTGCCTCAACTTCAGAAAACCGTGAAAACCGTCCTCGCAGATGGGCGGGTGTCACAGGCATCTGCGCTGAGCAGCGCACATCCGATCTTCTCCCCAGCGTCAGAGGCTCTGCATGTTTCCCAGAGTGACTATCAGCATCAGCTCAAGAGCAGCATTTTGCAATCATCCTTGGAAAATGACAAGCCGTTACTTAGAACAGCAGACCATAGCGATGCGTTGCTTCGGCAAACAGAACACTTGCCGTTTTCATACGCACAAGAAGCGTTCTGTGCATTAATGAAAGCAGGTGAAGTCCAACTTGCACTTCAGCTCGTTTCGTTTTGGCAGCAAGGCGACAGGATCACCAGTGTGCGGCTGTCTCGTCGGAAGGTGACAAAAGAGCTCCGTAAAACAATTCAAGTGCTGGAGAAGTTGAAGGACTCCACAACGTTAAAGGCGCTTATTAATATTCTCAGTGATTCGCTGAAAGAGCAAGTCTTTGCGCAAAAGATGTCATTGCATGCAGTGGCTTTGACCCATTCCCGAAGTGGTTCTCCTCGTGTGCAATACAAGCTTTTTGCCCCGTTAGGTGCCGTAGCAACATCTGATATCCTTGTTTGTGCCGTCGAGGCCGCCTGTCGCTTAGGGAAAAAGGAAGGAATGTCGGCCTTCGAGAAAATTCTGTTAGCTGATCAATGCGCAAGCTCCACTATTAGCGAAGTACTTCCAAGTGGAACTCCACGATTGCCTTTTCCTTTATATAGGCAAATTGAAACCTTACGAGTAGAAGAAAACCTGGATGATCGTTTTATCCATCAAGTGTGCCCTGATATTGCGAGCAAATTAGTGCATCCGTCTCATTACCGCATAATCGACATTCTTTCACTCAGCATCGACGAAGCAAAGTACATCGACAGCAACTGGAAAATACAAGAAATACTTTCGGCCTCCTCCGTTAGTTCTGATGCACCTTCCAATGCCTGGTGTCGTGTTGCGCGTCGAGTTCTTCCGCAGTCGCCGTCGCTGCAGAGCGTAGAGGAGAAGCAGCTATTAATCTCATTAATCAGTCACAAAACCCAACGTGCGGAGGTTTTACAGGATCAGACATGGATGAATTTACGGTCTCGTGTTATTAAGCTGTTGAAGAACTCAAAGCAACCCGTACGACGATTTACGGCAGCAGCGTTGCTTAATTGCAAGCACCTTGTGACAAGCTTGAAAATATCTCCTGTCGAAATCGGATCGGTATACGCACAATCGTTTTACTCAAAAGGACGCGTTGACCCCGCACTGTGCGCATTCTGCGACTTTGCTGTCCGCCGTCTTTGTCGAAACGGCCGATACCGGGACGCGGCACGCCTTGCGTGGAATCACCTGTCAGTTGAATGTCCTGCCACGAAAAGCCTTTTCCACGCTAGCTCCACCGCAGTCGATTTCGCTGTGCTTTCAATGAGTCGAGCCATGCGCGATGAGGTAGCGAAAGGAAATGCACAAAACTGGATGGGGTACAGGTCTCTTGCCTTGCTTCGTCTCGCCGCCGTTTCTGGTAACAGCGTCACGGTGCTGCATTGTGTGCCAATATGTGTGAACGCAATGAATTGCGGTGTTCCTTTTGCTGCCATCAAGCAAGCTTTGTCCTGCGTTTTCAGCAGCGACGACGCACAAAGAAAATGGGCTGTTAACTTGGTTCGCCTTTGTTCACAAAACGAAATTGTGCCAGCGCAGCTTTTGCCGACTCGCCGTGGTGTTTCTTCCGACTTCCGCAAACTCCTCACCAGTGTTTGCGGGGCGAAAGCAAATTTGAATGACGGACTGCTCGTTCACAGTCCTTCCCGCAGGAGGCAAATCGCACTGTGGGAAACTGTCACTGATCCGGAAGTGAATCCCCGCCTAAATGCACTCACGCTGGCAACGTTTTTAAGCGAGGATGTTCGCAGTGATATTCTGAACTGCTCGTTTTTGTTGCATTCTCCAAAAAGCGCACTTGGAGACGATTTTGCACGCAGTCCTGCTCCCACTGTAGACGATATTTGGAGTTGGGAAGTGGCTGCGTCCATAGCTTCGAACTGCACGACGCCGGAAAGCTATCGGAGCTTTCTCAAGTGCTTAAAGCAACGTAAACCGAAGTTACCCGTTGGCTGCTCAACTGATTTGGATTATTTTTCCGCCGTTATGTCAAGTGAACTAGAGGGCCACGACCTGGCGAACGTAAAGACAATGGTCACAGAAAAGTAAACTAATAGCATTTCTTTTTCCTTTTTCTGTTTGGGGGAAATATTCTGTGCAGTCAAAAGTCGTGAAGGGTCGTCTGCTGCGTTCTCTTCATTTTACTACTATTTTGCTTTCCAAAGTGAGCTCACGCATTCTTTTGTTACGATCATGATCATCAAGTAAAAAAAGTTTGAGTTGACGAACAAAACTGAAGCTGTTAAAGTAGACGCTTGTCTTTTTTCAGCGACTTCCCGAAGGTTATATGCCTTGTAGGACAGTGAACTCATTTTCCTGCTAAGCGCTTTATTCGATCATAGAGTAGATCGTCTTTGAAGCATGATCCACCTCGTAGCATATTCACTGCTCAATGCATTATTGAAATATCAGATTCTCTTAATGACCGAAAAGATTACCAACTACTGTGTACCTCAACAACCTAAACTACAATTATGCTCTGCTTTTCTTTTTTTTAGTTACTGGAAGAATAAAAGAAGCAGGCATCTTATATAACTTTGCCGCCTTTCGACGTTTCCTCGACTTTTGTTTTTTTGTTTCTTTTATTGGTGACGATTTGAAAGTCTTAGAGTAGGAGTATATGACTTTTTATATATGTACATATGCAATTACGTAGGCTCATCGTTCATGCTTCCTTCAGAGTCATCGCAAAGCAGTAATCAATCTAGTTTTCCCTTTGAAGTATGTAACCTTCTACTTGGAAAAGGTGGGAGTGGCCAAGTTTTTCTTGGTCGCGTTAGCGGATCGGACCATTATGTTGCCATCAAAAAAAGATACGCTAAGACAGATACTCCACAAACTCCCTTGATCCAGGGAACCCAAAGTGCGCTGCTTCTTACATTCGGTGCGCGCAATACTGCCGAGGGCGACACACGATCGCTAAGTCAAGTAGAATACAATGAAAATGGGCCGCTCTCTCAGCGACGTGAGCTCGACCTTGGCGAGGAAAGTGTAACGCAAATGATAGCTCTGTCGCAACAGAGCGGCAGGCAAATAATAGAGAACGTTGACAAAAGTGCCCATTCTGTATATTTTCCCAAAGCCCATGCTCTCATGGACGAAGTGTCAGTTCTCCAGTATCTTGGCTCCCATCCGCAAATTGTCAGAATTATGGGGACCTACACCACATCGAGGTACATCAACTTTTTCTCAATGGAGCTGATGGATAGCGACGTCGCGAGAGAGCTCAAAGAAGCGAACCTGTCTTTTCGGAACGAAAGCGTGTGTGTAGCGACTGCATATTCAGTTCTCAAGGCATTAGAGTACTCGCATGAACACGGGGTGGCGCACCGTGATGTGAAGCCCGGTAACATACTGCTGAAGAAGCTGACGAAAGCGGAAGACTGGCCATGCATGCTTTTACCTCTCGACAGCGATAGTACTAAATTGCTGGCGCCATCAAAAGCGGATTCTAAATCCGCAAGTGACGACGCTGCATCATACGTGAAGGCTGCACTAGGAGATTTCAGCGCGGCACATGGCGTTTTAAGCACCGATGACGCAGCCTTTGCAGACACGCGCGGCACTCTGCATTACAAATCACCGGAGCAGCTGATGGGACGGCGAGGTACGGTTTCAGACAACTTCACCGCGGTGGACCTGTGGGGTCTCGGGTGCACAATGTACGAGATGATTATGGGCAAGTGTCCTTTTCCCGGGAACAGCGAGCTGCAAGTGCTGATGAACATTCTTGACCTTATGGGCAGTGACATTCAATCCTTTCCATCAACAACAAAGCCGAGAAGGCTTTTTCAAGGCATGTCCGTTTCTGCACCTTTTCTGGATTTGCTGCATCGGTTGTTAAGTCTCGACGCATCTGCACGACCTGCAGCAAAAGAGGCGCTGCAACATCCGGTGTTTGAGTCACTCCGCGAAGCTGAAGCGCACTTTCAAGGCTCACAGAATTCAGCCACCGGACAGTCAGTGCCGCCTATCATTGGAATCTCACTGGTGCTCAAGTACGCTTCGTTTACGCACGTCCCACAGCTTCGTTTTTCTCGCATATCGCGCACTCCGCTCGCTGCACCACTGCTCGCCCCAGAGCTGCGCAATTCGGCAGAGGCGCTTCGTTTTCGTTACGTGGCATCGCAAAGCTCGGCGGAAGGCGAAGTCGCTGCGCTATCGGCTCTCACGCACTACGCACAAAAAGACAGTGTCTCCCGACACAAAGAGGTCAGCGGCACTGATGAAAATGCAGGCGCAAATGAGTGGAAGAAAGCCGATGAGGAAAGCGTTGAAACCAGAGCAGCCACCCGCGCCGAAAGCGTCCAGCACCGCAGTCCTGATGCAACGATGATGTCGTTCATGAGTGAAAGCGAGTATTTGCACTGGTCCGAGATTCGCCCTATGGCACAGCCCTGTGCGCTGACCGCGTCGCAGCTGCAGCGCCCACCTCCACAGTCCGCTGACAATCTTGATCAAAGCACTAACGGTCGTGCGGCGGGTTTGTTCGGGGGAAATACTGGGAGCACGCCGTCCCCGTCGATAAACTACGCGCAACAGCAGCAACGTCAGCTCTCGGAGTCCTCGCGGCACCCTTCTGTTTCCATGTACCGCAACACAGTTGCACGCGCATTAAACATTAGCGATTCAAGCATAAAAGTTGCTCGAAAGGAGCGCAGCATGTCGCACGTTGACTTCGACCTGAGCCCCGTCGCTGCCACGCAGCTGTTCAGCGCGGACGCGGACGCAGACCTCAGTACATGCGTCGTGCCTCACGCCGGAATAACCGCGATCCCGCGTCCGGCGCTGCCGGTGCTGCAGTTAAAATGCGGAAGCACGTTTACGGCCAGCAACCTGCGGACAAACTCGAGCTTTGAGCGCGACGGCAACGCGATGCCCCACCGTGGTGGAAACTTTGTTGCTGCAGGGGCAGTGGCGACGCGGGGCTTTGCAGGTAATGCGACGGGGAACGGCAACTCCTTCAGCACGCCACGTGAGAACGCGTTGCGGCGCACCACAAGTTATGTTGGCCGCGCGCTTTGCCTCTCCGAAGAAACAGATCGCTTTGCTCGCCGCAGCATAGGCTCCTGCCCAAGTCAGCAGAGTTGCCTCAACTCGCTGCTCGCCTCACCTGCGCCGCGCAGTCGCGTGCAGGAAGGCTCCTCTCCGCACCCGTCGCCGATTCGGCCGCACGACGCCGCGGCGCGGTCGCCGTCCGGCTTGCCAACTGTAGAGCGCAGCGGTCTCTCATCCGATGACTCTGGAGTAGGTCTCGGATGGATGAGACTGGGATTTGATACAGGAGCCGGCAGCAGCACATCGGCGGACGCCAGCGTCTGTGCTGCGACCGCCATTTTGCCGTCTGCAAACACGGAAGTAATGGCGCAACAAGACGAAATGATCTTGCACATGGCCGCGCCGATGCTGACCGCAGCGCGTGCTGAGACGCGGCGCAGCTCGTGCGGTGGTGGTACGGCCGGATTATCATTAACATCTCCGCTTTCCGAATCTTCACAAGTCCGGCGTTTCCTCCCACGCCCCCTAACAAGCAACTCGGCAACACGGCTTGTTGCGCCGCCTCCATCCTCGACCCCCGCAGACCCGTTGACGAGCAACGCGTGCGGGGAGTGCAGTAGCAGTGATGACCACGCTATGACGGCGCGAGTATTGCCTCTGCCAATACCGCTTTCCGTTGCTGCTGCGCATCACACACCCAGCGTGTCCCGTGAACTCTCCTGCTCGCCCTCTGCGCCTCCCTCACCGTTGTCACGAACGAGCACGAGTGCGCTGCTGCCGCTGCACGAGACGCCGCACACGCAGCGATTTCCGCGCCGCTTCGCCGCGGCCTCGTCGAAGCGTCGCGGCGGCTCTGCCACCGTCACCGTCAAGTCCGCGTCCCCAGATCATCACAGGCAAGAGGCAAGCGAGGCCCAGGTGCTGCAGAGTCATGACGTCAACCTGCCGCTGTTACTTGTCGGCGACAAGACGCACCGGCGGCGCGCCGTCACGCCTGTGTGCGTCGCGCCCTCTTCGTTACCGGGTGCGCAAATCACGCTGCCCTCGTACCACGCTGCCGCCGCTGCGCGTTCGCAGCGTCACTGCACCCCTTCGTCGACAGAGCCAGGTCGCGAGGCATCGGCCGCACCTTGGCACGACACACATCCAGTGTCCGCCGCGCAGCTCAACGCCTCTGATGTGTTTGCGGGGGTGTCTTCGCTGCACTGGGGTGGGCACGTAGCCGCGTTGTTGCACACGCCGCCACAGTCTGCTGGCGTCGAGAACATGCGAGCAGTGGTGGTAGCGTCTGATGAGGAGCAGCGCTGCATTGGTGACTGTTTTTGCGCTGCGACACCGCGTAGCACCGGGCGTAGCGCATACAAACGACCCCGCGAGGAGTTGGTGAGTGAGGAGAGAGAAAAGCCAGCCGAAGAGTGTTGGATGTAGTTTTTTTTTCGATACTCACGCTTATATATCTTCGCTTGTCTGTACAAACTTTTCATCATTCATTGTCATTATCATTATTATTCTCACGGCTTCACGATGGTTTGTTTTTCTCGTTTCCGTTTTTGTTATTAGTAGCACCGTAGAAGTCACGGCGTGAAACTCGCACAATGACTCGCCCACTCAGGAGGACGTTTAGACGGTGCAAATGCACACTACACATTTTCCTTCTCCCTTTTCCTAGATGCACCAACTCCTCACACTTTTCTTTTCCTTTTTCTTCTCCCTCCCACGGCGCCGCGTTCAATGTGTTTGATGCAAAACTTCGCCGGCTCGCATTGCAAAGATGGACGAGCAAACCACTTCTCTTTCCTTCGTTTTCTTCCTGCGCGGCGCTGCATGCGAGACGATCTCCTCCGACGCAGCTCAACTGGAGGCGCCGCTTTCAACGACAGTGGAGCAGAAAAAGAACAGCAAATAAAGCTACACTAGAAGAAAACCGTAAAGGGAAAGCGGAGGAAGATTATTTTTTTGTTTGTTTTGAGATTATATACACGCATAGACTCTTGTACACCGTTTTTGTTGTTGTTTGTGTGGTTGCTCTATTCTCTACCATCACAAAGGCTTGTCGATATACAGATCTACATTTCTTTTTTTCCCTGATGTCGACCTCGCCACTCTGACTCCGACTTCGCACAGCTGTTGTTGAATGAGTAGGACACCAATAATGACTTTAAAAAGGAATGAGAACGAACGAATAATACCAAATGTTATCTGCTCGTTATGGCGAATGCAGTATTTCTTGAAGGTCGTCGATGGTTGTGGAGGGAGCTTCCTCCTTTTTCTTTTCCTCTACCCCCCCCCCCTCCCAGCGTCCCAATACGAACGACTCGCCTTTTCTCGTTCAATCCCAAGCTGTGTCGCTGGGATGCCTGTTTGCGGAGGAGCCGGCGCAAGCGTCACATTTTAAAATGTGACTGTGCCGCATCGTGGCGCTCTTTCTTTTGATGAGGTTTCCTCCCCCACCCACCCCACCCTCCGCGGACTCTCTATGCGCTTTTACCATTCTCACTTCTGCTTTTGTCTTTCCTCTTCACATCTCCACTTCTGCTGTTGTCTTCGTACGAACGAACACCGCGATGTGCCGCTCTTTTCCCTGGTGGCCAACGTCGCACTCCCTCACACACTCGCACACAGTAAACACGTCCGTAGGCGCTCACCTAACTGAGAAGGCTTTTCTGGGTCAGGGAACGTAGTATAACATGAAATTAGTTTGTGTTGACACCTTTCTTTGTTGTTATTATTGCTGTTATTATTATCTTCTGCTTGTTGCCACGTCTCGCCAGGGTTCTTTGCACCAGTACTCTTTTCTTCATTGAACTGCAGTAGCGGCGGTATTACAGGGGGGGGGGAGAGCGTTACCACGACGCACTTCCTTTGAGCGGCTTTGCGTCTACTTCGTGAGACTTTATTTTTGTTTTCCTCTTCGCTTTTTACTTTTCCCTCCCATCAATTCGAGGAACGAAACACAAAATATATACATACGTAGATTATTACGCACCTACGCGGCCTCATACAACGACGTAGCAGTGAAAGAAGATGCGCACATCAGTGATGCTGTGCGCCGCCTTGGGCGGTTTTCTTTTTGGCTACGACACCAGCGTGATCAACGCCGCACTCTTCCAAATGAAGGACCACTTCGGCTTTGACGAGCATTCCTGGCAGTACGCCTTGATTGTGGCCATCGCCATTGCCGGTGCCTTCGTCGGCGCCTTCGCCTCCGGCTTCATCTCTGCCGCCTTTGGACGCCGCCCGTGCATCGGGGTGGCGGACGTGTTCTTCATCATCGGCTCCGTGCTGATGGCCGCCGCGCCGAATGTGGCGGTGGTGCTCGTGGCGCGTGTCATCGTGGGTCTCGCGATCGGTATTAGCTCCGCCACGATTCCGGTGTACCTGGCGGAGGTTACCGCGCCCCAGAACCGCGGTGCCACCATCGTGCTGAACACGCTGTTTCTGACCGGTGCCCAGCTCGTTGCCTCCGGCTTCACCGCCGCTATGGTGATCTACACCGACAAGAACGTCGGCTGGCGCGTCGCCATCGGCGTCGGTGCGGTACCGGCCATCGTGCAGCTCTTCTGTATCCTCTTCTTTCTGCCGGAGAGCCCGCGGTGGCTGCTGGCGCGTGGCAGCCCGGACGAGGCGAAGAACGTTGCGGACCGCTTCGACGTTGACTTGTGCGAGTGGCAGGAGGGAGATGAAATCCCCACCGTCAGCATCGACTACCGCCCCCTCCTCGCGCGCGACATGCGCTTCCGCGTGGTGCTGAGCTGCGCCCTGCAGATCATCCAACAGTTCTCTGGCATCAACACCATCATGTACTACAGCTCCGTCATCTTGTACGACGCGGGCTTCCGTGATGCGAAGATGCCGGTGATTCTGTCGATCCCGCTGGCCGCCATGAACGCCATCTTCACCGTTGTGGCCATCTTCACGATTGACCGCTTTGGCCGTCGCGCGATGCTGCTGCTGTCCGTCTTCGGCTGCTTCGTGCTGCTGCTGATCATCGCGATCATTGGCTACTTCCTCGGCAATAAGATCCCCTACAACGTGGGTGGCTGGCTCTTCCTGGCGCTGTTAGCCGTTTTCTTGGCCTTCTACGCCCCCGGCATCGGCTGCATTCCATGGGTGGTCATGGGGGAGATCTTCCCGACACACCTGCGCACGTCGGCGGCCTCGGTGGCCACCATGGCGAACTGGGCCTCGAACGTGCTCGTGTCGCAGGTGTTCCCGATTCTCATGGGCGCCATCGGCGTTGGCGGCACCTTCACGCTGATTGCCGGCCTCATGGCCTTTGGCTGCGTCTTTGTGTATTTCTTCGCCGTCGAGACGAAGGGGCTGACGCTGGAGCAGATCGACAACATGTTCCGCAAGCGCGCTGGCCTGCCGCCACGCATCCATGAGGCGGCGGGGGAGGGTAGCAGCGGCGCCCGCTACCGCAAGGGCGATCTGGACCTGCTCGGCCACGACGACGATGAGGATGACTTGTCCTCAGGTAATCAGATAGACGACATTGTGGCGCAGAAGAAAACGAACGCTGCGGCGACGGCGGACCGCGAGATCGTCACCGGCGGCAACGGCGACGCGAAGTTGTCTTCCACGGCGGAACCGAAATCGCTGCCGCGCGAGATGATGCCCACGACGACGGAGGCGGCAGCTGCAGAGACGAAGTCACAGCAGAAAGAAGAGACAACGGAAGCGACGAAGTCGGCGGAGTAGCTTGCAGTGCCTCCTTTAAATGGTCCTGCCTTCTACAACCCTGAAAAGTTAAGCCTCATCTTCCCGCATCACCTTTCGTACTGATTCTCCAGCTTAATCGTGCGCGCGTGTGTCTGTATCTCGTGAAGGGGTTGCATCCTCATCGTCCTTTTGGGTTTCTTTTTTGCTGTGCTTCTTGGCCCCCCTCCCACATCGTTAGAGATCGCTTGATTTCTATTCGGTTGTTGATGGCACTTCGCACCAGTTTTTTTTTGTGCCTTCTCATGTACGTGTATTACTGTTCGTATTTGTGACGCCTAAACAGCAAAAAGCTGCCACGGCAGAGCATTTCTCTCCCGACCCTGCTCCGTCTTCTTTTGTTTGTTTGGTTTGTTTATTATTATTTTAAAAACACCTTCCCTTTCTCTCTTTATGGTCTCTTTCCCCTTTTTTTTTTTAGAGTATCACCTTTGTTCTGTGCGACACTCTTTTCAAAGCCACCCATCTCGTGCGCTCGCTCTGCGTCGCCTCTTCTCCCGAATGAGCGCGTAGCTGTCGGTGCGAGGGTGGTTGCATGCACGCATGCGCTCTTCTTTCTTCTTTACGCCGTCTTCCTTCTGCCTTTCGTGCGTCTCGCTTTCCCGCAGCCTATTCCCGCTACAGGTTTTTTGTTTTCTTCTCTCCAATACGGGAGCGAGGAAACCGCGGAACGAAAGAAAAGGACATGTGCAGCTTTGCATAGCCGCCGACCGCTCCTTGTCATTTTTTCTGCCGCCCATGACCGCGTTCTTGACAAGGCAAAGTGGTCTTATCCGGCTATTGGCACCTTGATGAAACACTAGTCATCTTCCGGCTGCTCGGCTCGGTGCGTCGCGATGTCGATCAGCAAGCAGAAACCGAAGAACAAAGACAACTATAATTATAGTAATGAACGAAAGGGAAGTGCCACGCACACATATATTTGCATCGTCGTTGATGTCCGTCTCACTAAACTGAGGCAATGTGCATCCGTCTTCTCGTTTGCTGCTGTTGTTGTGGTTGGTTCTTTCAGTCTCGCTCTGATCCTTTAACGTACATCGCTTGAGGCCCACGAGCATGCCCCGATGAGGCATGTGAGGCTTTTTCTTTTCTTTTTTTTCATATAATTCCCTCTCCACTCCTTTTGCGCTCTCGTTGTTCTGCTTCTGACAGACTGCCTTGGACAACTGCATCACAGCAAGAAGAACGAGCGCGGAAGGAGGAGGAGGGGGAGGGGAGAGGGAGGGGAACTGCGAGTCGAAGCAGCTCCAAAAGAATAGAAGAGGGAAGAAACACTGTATGGTGAGTGTTTCCTTCTAGCTGGCGAAATGACAAATCGATCTCTCTCTCGCTCCATATATATGTAGGACTTTCATGATCTCCACTAAACCATGCTCGTACCTCAGCACACAACGAATTGCAGCTGCCCAATTGGGATCTTTACTTTATTTTCATTAATGTTGGGTTTGTTTGTTTGCCTATAATGTGAAACAAGAAGAAGAAATACGAATGCAGAAACGACAAGGTGCTGCGTCTTCTGCGGAAAAAGAAAAAAAACACGTAGAATGCACGTCGGGCCCTATGAGACTTGTTATTTATTATTATTATTACTATTATGTCATCTCGCCTTACGCCTGCGTGTTCGCCGCACGGTGACGAGGGTGGTCCACTACAATGGAGGCGCAGAGGGCAATCAATCTGCCAAGCTAACACACACACACACACACACACACACACTCTCGCCTGCTTTTGCGCTCATCGCGGCAACAGAAATGAAAAGCAGGGAGAGAGGGAGGGAGACGACGTGACGTTGTCCTCCCTCTTGTCGCTTTTCATCTCTGTGAAGGCGGTTGTCAAGCAAGTTTCTCTCTATCGTCCCCGTCTCTCTGTCCACTTTATTAAGATCATTATTTTAAATTCTCCTCTCGGGAGTTGCGCTCTTTTAAAACAATAAAAGGCGCGAAAGGTGTTGACTTTTTTGTTTTATAAGGCGACAACTTTTTGGCACACGAGAGTCTCTTTGCACACCAAGTACCAACAGAAATATATTTATTATTATTTGAGAGCGCAATCGCCGCAATGCTGCGACTTTCACGACTAGCGCTGTTCATCGTACCGAGCAGCTCATCACCGGAGCTGCCTCCGTTTCTGAGTACGAAGGAGAAGCGCGCCGAACCGGCCCTCGGTGACGTTTACCGCCGAGTGATGGAGTACGATCGCCACCGCAGCAGCAGCAACGAAGAAAGGTTCACCGTACGGTCTCTGCTACGTGGGTCCTGCACGCAGAAGTACTTCAGTGGGTCGATGACCGGGGCGGCGACGACGGCAGCTGGGGTGGCTCTGTTTCTACTCACTTTTTCATTCAACATCGGCAAGCCGGTCGTGGATGCGCACCGCGAGTATTTCTCCAAGCTGGACTTGAAGAACGACTCACATAATGATGGTGATGCCCAAGATCGTGCGGACGGCGACGCCCCCAATCCAGTAGAGGAGTTTGACGACGTGGCCGTGGAGGAAGAAGAAAGCTGATGTGTAGAGGGAAAGACCCGCTCGTTAAATCGGTTTTTCTTCTTCTCTACAAAGGCGTACTGAGTGATGTATGAACTCCGGTTGCCGGTGTGCCGATCTTCTTCTTCCTTTTTTCCCCGAGCTCGTTGCATGGCTTTTTCGTTGCTGCTTATATATATGCGTGTGCGTGTGCATGTAGAAGTTTTGTGTTGGCGCAGTTCACTACGCATGGATGTTTTGTTTTCTTGCTCTTGGTGCCACCACCACCACAGTGCATAGTGCGCCAAAGCTCGTTTCATAGACGAACAGCAACGCCTGTGCACTTCCTCAAAGAAAAAGAGAACAAAGACACGGTGAGAAAAGAGGAGAGGGAACTCCCGTCTTCTATTTGTCGCTGCATCCTCTTGTACTTTCCCTATGTAGTCCTTTTCATGAAGAAAAAGACAAGAAGAGGTCGAGCAGTTCAAACTGTTTTCGACTGCCACCTTCTTGTCCAGTATTAGAGCAGCGGAAAGTGTGGAAGCTGTAATGCTTATTCTTTTAAGCCTTCTCACTCTTTTGCTCCCTTTCCTTTTGTGTCTCTGTGTGATGGCGACAGCGGATTTCATCTCAAGGAAGGGCAGGTGGGCAGTCCCACCACTCGACACAGATTTATCTCCTCTTTGTTTTTTTGTTTTTTTTTTCCTCAGCTGCTTACTTTATTTCGAGCCATTTCCAGTCGAAGGTGTCAGCCTCCTTTCACCAGTGTATACACAGACGTGCTGGGTGGTTGTTCCTGCATCCACACCTCGCTATCAGCGAAGGTTCTTTTTATCTTCTCCTTGGGAATCTATTCTGTTACTAGATCATTTTCACATTGTCACTGTACAATTCGTATTCTTCATCTAGATTCACACGCATGGCTCCGAAGCGTGCTCCTCTGACCAGTCGATCAAAAGCGGAGTCGGTGGGTGCGTCCACCCCACTCAAAGCGGAAGCCGCCCCACGCGCCCCGCCCACTGCGGCCCCGCCAGCACCGCCAAATGCAGCCTTCAAGACTGCTTCCTCCGTCGAAGACACAAGGGCAGTCGAGAGCACGCCCCAATCCTCAGAAACCGCCACTACAGCAGCGGGAGAACCGCCCAGAAGGCGAGAAGGAGTCTCCCATGGGGTGCCCTCTTCTTTCCCTCCTCCTCCTCTAGCAACCACCGCGACTACAACGACGAGGCACAGCCGACGTCTACCGCGTCCCTCACGCCATGCCAGCGGCAACAGCGCGGAGGACCTACAGCGCAGTGCCGCCGTCCTCACTGCCTCGCGAAGCGATCGGTACCGTCAAAACTGGCTGCAGGTGGTGCTGGGGGCCACATCCGGCATCATGTTCGTCCTTGTTGTCTGCCTCTCCTACGCCCTTTACGTTCTCGTCACGCCGTACTACTACAGCATCACCGGCGGCGTGCTGCTGTCCATCGTCACGCACCCACAGGGTCGGTTGCGCTCCGTCTTGTACATGGGCACGGCGGTAGACCGCATGCGACACGTGCAGCAGCAGTGGGCCGTGCGAGGGCGTCTGGCCGGTGTCGTCGGGTCGTGGATGTCGCTGCGCCACTTCGCTTCATTTGTGGTAATGCAGATGACTTTCCTTCTGGGCCTCAACAAGATTCGTGTGGCGACCAACTCGGTGTTGCTCGGCCACGGCAGCGGTGCAGCGTGCTTTTCGGAGTGCGGTCGCGCGCAGGAGATGGCGTCGGCAACCGGGAGGGCCGCACGGAAAGCCCCAAAAGAGGCGGAAAGAGCCGGCGAGTCGAGAGCGAGTTCGCCGAAGCCCGGCGTCCTACAAGATGCGGCGCACTGGAAGGATGCCACGGCCACCCTTCATGCAACAAACAACGGAACAACAGGACCGGTCTCCGCATCACCCAACAATGAGAGAGGTAGCAGCGGTGGCAGCACCTCCAGCAGCGCTGAAGGCTCCCCTGAAAGTCGCTCGCAGACGCTTCGCTTCCCCGCTAAGGCGCCACAGATGCCGTCTCCTTCCGATGATTCGATTCGGTTGTCCCCTGCGGCGGCAGCAGTGCCCGATCACCGACGCCTTGTCGCCACCGCGCGCGGGCGACGCGTGCTACGGTATCTGACCATTGCCATTCTCGTCATCCTCGCCCACCTCCTTGTCGGGGTCTTTTACTTTGTTCTGCTGCATCTCGTCTTGGGCGTCGTGTTTGCGCTCGCTGTCCCTCTCCTGTCGGCCAACTCGTTTGTGCGCTCGATGGGGCGGCTCTGGCGCGTCGCCATCGTGCTGTTCTTTATCGTCGGGCTGACGCTGAACTTGACGGCGGACGTGCTGTCGATCAGTCATGCGGTGCGGCGGACAACGTCGGCTGTCGTGCGAAGCGGCGGCGGCGGTGGTGGTGGCGGCCTTGCAGGGATGGAGTTGGATGCCTTCACCGATGTCAAAACACAAGACATAGACTCCGTTCCATCGAGTCACTATCCAGACTCGACAGACGCAACTACCGCCACCACTACTAGTATTTTTGGCATAGTGAAGGAGGAGGAAGAAGCCATGGATGAGAACGATGTGGACATCTTTGCGCTGCTACGACAGCACCGCGGCATGCTGGAGTCACTCGTGGTGAAGCAAGTCCAGACGTTAGTCGTGCAGGAGCTGGCCGACATGTTCAGCAACGGCAACGTGTCGGAGATGCTGGGCACGTTGATGCGCGTGCTGCCGCCGCAGCTGCAGGCGGTGGTACAGCAAGACGCCGCCGAAAGCAGCAGCGGGGGTGGGTCTGCGCCGGCCCTGGTGAAGCCCGGTAGCACGAAGAGCTCCTTAGATTCGTCGTCGTCATCGACAAAGAGCCCACACTCACTGACCTTTTCATGGGCCAATCTACGAGCGTTGGGCTCCGTCGACTCTCTCAAGTCACTTCTTCACGCCTCATTGTCGAACGCATCCGCGGCGAACAACAGCCGTGGCACCAATAGTAGCAGCCGCAATAGAGGAACTACACGTGCCTCTTCGAACGGCTCCGCTGCTGGGGCGGGGGCAGCGGCGACGGGAGAGGAGACGGTGCATATTGACTGGATTACGGTATTCCGCCTCCTCGCCGCTGCCCTGCTCCCCTACGTCGAATACGCCGTGCGTCTTGTTGCTCGACTTGCATCGAACCTGCTGGAGCTGTTCGACAGCGTCTACGCGCTGATGCTCTTCGTGTTCTTCTACCGCTACCTCACACAACTGGAGCACACGGTGTTGTACTACGGCATCGCGAAGGTGCTCTGCGTAATTCAACCGGACGTCGGCGACCTCCACGCGCGCAACATCGAGCACGACATCACCGTGTCCTTCATCACGCTGCTGCAGTCCTTTTGGCATCTCACGTGGTTCCACTTCTGCGTAACCTTCTGCGCCTTTAAGCTGTGGGGCTTCCCAACGCCTTTCCTGCTGGGGCTCGTGTCCGTCGTGCTGGCGCTCTTCCCGCTGGTGCCGAAGTGGTTGAGCCCGTGCTCGATCGCCTTCGCGTACATGGTGATCCAACTCATCTCCCTCACCACCGCCGAGGAGCGAGAAGGCAGTCCGCTGCTCGCCTTTCCCGGTGGACACGACTGGACAGCGGCGCTCCTGCTCGGTAAGCCGTACCTGCTCTTTTACGCACGCACGCTCAGCTTTGGGGTGGCCGTGCTGCTGGAGTGCGGAGACGAGTGGCTGCTGTGCGTCTCTCGCGGTCTTCGCGGCGGCTTCGTCACGGATGCCGCTGGCAAAGGTCGCGAGCAGCTGCAGCCCTTCGTCGTCGGCACCTCCCTCGTCCTCGGCTTTGTGGCCTACGGGATCCGTGGCATCGTCTTCGGTCCGTTGACGGTGATCGTGGCGCGTGTGCTGTACGATAACTGGGATATTATGTTGTTGGACCGCGAGAATGGCGGTGCGCCATCGTCGCCGCCGCCGATGCCCTCGCTGCTCGTCGAGGAGGAAGACGAGGAGGAAGAGCAATGAGGCAAAGAGACGGGTGTGGAGGGGTTTAAGAAAGTGTGTTCTTCTATTCTTTAAAAAAAAAAAGAGAGAGAATACGAACGGTAGTGTTGAGTGCGTTTGTGGATGTGCAACTTCACAGCGCCCAGCAGACGTGTTTGACGGCGCCTTGTGGTGCAGATTGCGTGGCACCGTACGCTTCACAGCAATGGAAATGCATTGAAACAAGCAGAAGCAGGAGAGGAATGTTTTTTTGCCCGCAGACGTTGCGGATACGCTTTCTCCAAAGAGAAGTTCAGAAACACTTTTATACTGCTTTGTGGTGTGGTAGGGGCAGCTCGCGTTAGGGACGCGTGGTGGTGACGGTGTAGCTGCTCACGTATGTACCTAGCTAGCATCGCCGCGCCACGTCGTTCTTCTTGACCCTTCTGCTAACCTCTGCCTCTCTCTCCCACTCTCTATCGCTCAATGGACCTCAGTCCTTCTTTTCTTTCTTCTTCGCGCATTTCGTAAAGGCGAAGGACCGTCTTCACAGAAGGAAAACAACGAAATGTGAGCTTCGCACAAAGCTGTTGTACAACGCCGCCCGCGTCCACCATCAGAGCTCTTTTACGCAGTCCGGCAGCCCCCTTTCCTTCACCTGCTCAGCCACCGCTTCGACCTCAACGATCGTCGTATCCCATTGCAAAAAGGGACCAAATATATATATATATATATATATATACGCCACGTTGAATGTCTCCCATGCCGTCGTTGTCGCTGGCGTCGGCGTGGTGGCGTCAGCACGGCCTGCAGGAGCGGGTGCGCCTCTTCCGCGCATCCCGTCAGCCAACGCCGCCGCACCGTGCTTTACCCCCCAACATCAATAACAACGGTTGTTCACGGACCCAATACTGTCGTCAGGCCGCGACTACGACCGCCCAATCGTCCCTTTCTTCCTCGTCTGAGTCAAGAACAACTTCAACGCCAACCGACACGCTGGCGAGCCCGCCCGTGCTTCTCATGAGCGCGTGTTTGTTGGGTTTCCCTGTCACGTACAGGGGAGCCGACGTGCGCCTCCCTGCCACGCTGCGACCCACGCCACTTTTGTTTCTCACGGAGGTGCTGTGGAGGGAGTTGGGCCTCGTGTGCTGTGTTCCGGTGTGCCCGGAGATGGAGTGGCTGGGCCTGTCCGCACCGCGGCCACCGCTGCGGCTTGTGCGCGATGAGACGGAATGCAAAAAGGCAGGCGCTACGAACGCCCAGGAAAACGAGCGCTGCCGCGTTGTGGATGCCGTCTCGCCTGACCGCGTCTTCCTGTCTTATCACCCCTTCACAGACGAGCTGCCTTCCGCTGTGGTAGCAGCCCTCGGCGCGCCGCTACACGCAATTGATGGAGTGGTGCTGAAAGCGCGCTCCCCCAGCTGTGGTGTACACGACGCGCGTCTGTACTCGCGAGAGGCGGCGACCGCGCGGGCCGCCTCGTGCGCCGCGTGTTCCAACTCACGCCTTCCAAGTGCACGACCCTCGCAACGCCCCACCGCTGCATCGGCCTCCACGTCCTACGCGCATGTGGACGGCTTCTTTGCGATGCTCCTGCGCAACTCTTTGTGTTCTTCCTGCGGCGAAAAACGTGGTGGTCACGCACACGGAGCGCCCATATCGCTCCCTGTCATCACAAGCGATCGCTTACTCTCGCGGTTTTACGCAGCGGACGACGCCACATCGCCTTCCTCTTCTTCCTCGGGTTTGCCGCTAAATGGGGGCTGCGGTGCAAACGGCGAAGTGGGCCTCGCGCACACGTCGTTGGACGCTTTTGTGGAATCTGCGCTGAGACATCGCGAAGGGCGACTCGCCCGACGTCACACGTGAACGCGTGGAAGGACGAGAAGAATGGGTGTGCCGATCGTTGTTGTGGTGGTTTTTTTGCTGGATGCGGGCGAGTTCATCAAGTGGTCGATCTGTGGCGCCTTTGGCGTGTAAAACTGTGTGTTTTTTCTCCTCTCTGCTTCTGTCTTCTTAATAGCAACTCTCTTTTTTTTTTAAAGTAATACTTGATGACATATGAGCATATTCGTTTGGAGCCGCTGTGTGCATGCAACGACTTCTGGTGATTCCAACGTACAAGGAAAAGAAAGAAAAAGAAGAAGGAGATGAGGACTACTGCGAGAAAACTTGCGCTCCTTCAGACATGTCGGATGCAACGCACACGTGGGGCGGTCTCCTCGCCGTGTACGCACCCCTTTCGTTTTTCTCTTCTCGGTTTATTCTCCTCTGTATGATTCTTACTCTACTCTCCCGCACCCCGCTTTTTCCCTCTCCTTTTTTTGCCAAAAAGTAGGTACCTACCTGTTGTTTTTCTTGAGAGGCAGAACTCCTCAGAGGGACACACCGCTGCACACGTACTTGGCCCCTTCGGTATTCGAGCTACACCATGAATGTTGGTCAGCCACCGAAGCGCAAGAGCTCCTTCAATGAAGAGTTCGATGTTATGCAGGCCATCCAAGAGGATCGCATGGCCTTCCACGCCAGCATTAACTGCCACGAGCGGTGTGTGAGCAATTACTACTTCAACAACTTTTACTGGAGGGAGAAGACGTGCATGCAAAACTGTCTAGATAAGATCAATCAAGCTACGGTCATCACCAACATCAACTACGGCAAGTTCGAAGACGTTGAATCGAAGAAGTAACAAGTGGATAAATTCAGAGCTGTTGAGGCTGTCAGAGCCATGAGTGTTTTTGTTGTTGCTGTTGTTTCTTCTGAACACGCACTCGCTGGAGTGAATGAAACTAATGTCTTATTTTGAGATATTGTTGTTGCTTATCGGTTGTCTCTGATCACACACACACGTGCCGTCTGTCGCACATTTCTTTTCTCTCCTTATGTTTGGACGTAACTCGTTATCTAAGTCTCAAGTCAATTCCAGACGGAGAGAAATTCGTTTTACGAGGGCCGATTATTGCTGGTAACTTCGCAGCGGTAACGGAGAAACACTGTTAGTGGTTTTTTTTACCCCGTATGTGAGCAAACTCCATGGATTTCTAAACGCGTATGTGTTTAGCTTTACTGGGTGCGCCGTAACTCCCATCATACCAGTTTTATCTCATGTACGTGCTATGTGTGTTTCCTCGATGTCCCGTTACCGGTGTGTTCCTACTGCTCTCCCTTTGCCCTCTTCCTTCTTGCTGCGACGCGCTTCACTGCGTCACCCGTAAAACGATCGCCTACGTCACACACACACACACACACACACACACACACACATACACGCACACATACATTTACACACGGCAGCTACTTATTCTCCTCTACGTCGCTTACGAAGGAGGCAGTCGTACTTCCAACTACGCCTTCCTTCCAACAATCGAGCGCGGGGAAGTGGGAAATACGTTCATCCATCGATACATATCTCCCGTACAAGCCACTCTCTCACAGACCCTTAAAGCGGAAAAGAAGAAGTTTTAAAAAAGAAAAAAAGAAAGATGGTCTTGGCGGAACTTGGACAGAAAATTGGACAGGCGATCTCGCGCATGTCCGCGAAGTCGGTCCTGGGCGAGGACGACGTCAAGGAGCTCCTGAACGAGATCGCCCGTGCGCTGCTGCAGGCGGATGTGAACATCAACATCGTCAAGAAACTGCAGGTGAGCATCAAAACAGAACTGGCGCTCGCCGAGGAGGGCGCCGGGCTCAACAAGCGTAAAATTCTGCAGAACGCCGTCTTCAGCGGCCTCAAGCGCATCCTGGACCCCGGCGTCAAGCCGTTTATGCCGGTGAAAGGAAAGCAGAACGTGGTGATGTTTGTGGGCCTGCAGGGCTCCGGCAAGACGACCTCCTGCACCAAGTACGCCGCGTACTTCCAACGTAAAGGCTTCAAGACGGCTCTCGTGTGCGCGGACACCTTCCGGGCCGGTGCGTACGATCAGCTTCGCCAGAACGCGACCAAGGCGAAGGTGCGCTTCTACGGCTCGCTGACCGAGGCCGACCCCGTCACCATCGCCAAGGAGGGCGTCGCGGAGCTCAAAAAGGAGAAGTACGACCTCATCATCGTCGACACCAGCGGCCGGCACAAGCAGGAGTCGGCGCTTTTTGAGGAGATGAAGCAGGTCGAGGTGGCGGTGAAGCCGAACGACATCGTGTTTGTGATGTCCGCCACGGATGGCCAGGCCGTGGAGGAGCAGGCGCGGAACTTTAAGGAAATGGTCGCCGTCGGCTCCGTCATCGTCACGAAGCTGGATTGCCAAACCAAAGGCGGCGGTGCCCTCTCTGCTGTGGCGGCTACGCACAGCCCAATCGTCTTCATCGGTACAGGGGAGCATTTCGACGACTTCGATCTCTTTCAGCCGGAGCGCTTCGTACAGAAGATGCTGGGGATGGGTGACATCGGCGGGCTGATGGACACGATGCGGGACGCCAACATTGAGGGCAACGAGGAGCTGTACAAGCGCCTGCAGGACGGCCAGTTCACGATGCGCGACATGTACGAGCATCTGCAGAACGTCCTGAAGATGGGCTCCGTGGGGAAGATTATGGAGATGTTGCCTGGGATGTCGGGTCTGGCGGGCACCGCCGGCCAGCAAGGCGACATTGCCCTGAAAGGCTTCATTCACATGCTGGACAGCATGACCGCGGCGGAGTTGGATGAGGCAAAGGTGAAGAAGATGATGACGCCGTCCCGCATGCACCGCATTGCCCGCGGCAGCGGCCACTCCGTCATTGAGGTGCAAAACTTGATTCTCAGCTACACCAAATTTGAGGAGATTGTGAAGAAGATGGGTAAGATGAACTTCAAGGCAATGACGCAGGACCCGACCGGACTGGCCTCCGGCCGCATGGGGCAGCAGCAGATGGGGCAACTGGCGAAGTTGCTGAACCCGAACATGCTGCGTCAGCTCGGCGGCATGGGCGGGCTGCAGGGCATGATGAAGCAGATGCAGCAGGGCATGGGTGGTGGGCCGGGGGGCGGGATGCCGGGGGGGATGCCGGACATGTCGGCAATGGCCAACATGATGCAGATGATGCAGGGCCAGCAGAGGGGCGGTCGCCGGTAGACGGGAAGGGAAAATACATGGAGTCCTGCGCGAAGGAGGGGGAAAAACTGCTTTTTGAGGGGTGGAGAGGTCTCGCGTTTTTACGTCTGCTTCAAACCTTTTCTGTTCCTCCCTTGATTGGATGCTCTCTAGGAGCGTTGGGGGCAACCCCCACAAGAGAAGTGTCTTGTGCTTTGGCGAGGCAACAAATCCCGGTTCTCGTGTGTGTGTCTCTCCCCCCCCCCCTTCCTCCTTTCGCTGTGTGGGCTGACCCTTTTGCCTGTGTCGCGTGTCTTGCTCTTTTTGTTTCTTCCGTGCGATTTCGTTTAATGCGACGGCAACAAGACGTGCTTCTTCCTTTTTAACGTCGTAGTGACTCTCGGCAACAAAAACCTCCTACTACTTCTCGGCCGTGCAGCGGGGACGCGGCGCGGCGCCACATCTTGGTAGAGTAGCTTCTCTCAACGCGCAACGGCACGCGCAGTGACGCAGTGGTGCACAGTCCCTCGTTGTCGTGGTTAGCAAGTGTGGGGAAAGCGATATGTGGCCTTTTGATAGAAGGTCCAGTAGTGGGCTCTCACGATGCTCCCTCGCTCCGGTTTTTCTATTTCCTCTGCGACAAGGTGGAGAAAAGAAGGGGAGCGGCTTGACACCATTTGCACGGTTCAAAGTATTGTTCTTTGTCCTCACATGCTGTAAGGTACCTGCTACCTGCAACCTTCTCCTCTTCAATCGCTTCTACGTGGCTTCTCCCGTCCGTCCCTTCAATGAAAATATCGGCTCCATTAACTTCATAACTCGCTGACGGGCAGCACTACTGAAGCCTCCATTCTAGAATACTGCGGTCAGTCCACTACGCAGGTACGAACTCTTCGTTGATATTTTTTTCTTCATTATTCTCTTGTAGATAAATAGATCGGCACAAAGAAAGGGAAACTGTCAGGAAGGTACAGCGATATTTGCTCTCTTTCGAGTGTGCCGTCGGCGTAACACGCACACACGCACAGAGACTTTTCTATTTCCGATCTTCTACCGCCTTGTGATTTCAGATCGGCAACGACGCATAGACAGAGAGAACTTCACGGCACACTCAAACAAACAGAACAAAAACTAGACGCACCCGCAGACACGCAAATCAACGAATTGCTTTTTTATTAGACATTAGAAACACACGCACGCACGCACGCACACGCATATATATTCACATATACGTGCAGAATGCCCAGCATCCCGGAGGCCCGCACCCCGGTGAGGAATCCCACCGGGCCCCACCCCGTGCGTCGTCGCCTGCCCCTCCACGGCGGTCCGACTAACGGGGCCTCTCCCACCTCCCGCAGCCGCCCCAACCCGACCACGCCGCCCAGCAGCGCCAAGAAGAAGTCAACGAAGACCACTGTTAAAAAGCAAAAGCACGTGGGGAAGGCTGCCGGAGCGCACCACCTGCCCTCTCCCTCCCTCTCCCCACCGCCGCCGCCGCCGCCACCATCAGCGATTGCGAGTGGGCGTCGCCACACGGACACGGGAGGGCCACTGGCGTTCCTGGACGAGGTCACTCCGACCACCACCACCACCACGACGCCGCTGCGGCCTTCTGAGGTGCTCGACAAGGAACCGCCTCTCCGTGCGCCTGCGCTGCACTCTGCAGAAATGTGCCTGCCGGACGCGCTCACGCCAGCCGTCGCTGAAGCAGTCATGTGGCACGAGCGAAGCAGCAGCGCAGAGGACGCCCCGACACACTCGCCGTGCGCCGACCTTTCCGCCCTGGTGGAGAACTCCACAGCCGGGAAACCGTGCTGGAACATCTGGTCGTCGCTGCGGAAGCCGGATCGTGCGGTGTCGCTTTCCTCCGCCTCATTAGTGTCCCCGGCGCGCGCCTTAGCAGACGTGTACGATGAACACGATGGAGCCGAGGATGTTGTCCGCGGCGACAACAATCGAGCTTCGATGGGGGCAGACGATGGCGCGCACGACGGAGAAGCCTACCGCGTTGAGGAGGTCGGCCACACCCCGGCGCCGCTGCCCGTCACGCCAGAACGTCCGATGCAGGCGCGGTTCTTCCGGTGCTCGAAACCTCACCTGCAGCTGGGCCGCAAGAGCAAGAGCAAGAGCAACAACAATGAGGAGGGCGGGGCGGTCGTTGCCACAACGGTGGAGAAGGGGGCGGTTGAAATGATCGATGAGCCCATCATGCTGCACGTTTGCGACAACGTCTTGCAGGAGAACTCCATCGTCGCCACAACACCACCATCGCCGGGTGAGGACGTGGACGGACGAGGCGAGGAGGCGCAGCCGGTGGTGCATGTTCCACGTGTGCTGGACATGAACACCACGTTGCTCGGTGACGGCGACGACGTCGACGACGACGTCGCTCCGTGTGAGGGCTGCCACGCGGAGTGCAGCCTCTCGCACCCTGAAACTGTCCTCAGCACCGTTGCTGCCGCTGCTGCTGCGTTGACAGCGGAAAATCAGAACGCTTCTGTTTCTGAGGCGGTGCGAGTCAGCCTCGAAGATGGCGCCTCGACGCAAAATGCTGTCCTGACCAGCATAGAAGTGAACTGCGAGTTTCGTCGTGAAAAGCCGGACTCACTGGCGGTTGTGCAGCGCGACGCCAACGCGTCGATGCCGCTGCCGTCCGCACCGTCCGACGCCGCGACGGACGCGGAGGACGGTTGTTTCAGCGACATGTCCGCCTCTGTCTCCCCCAACACCTCCGTCACCGACAGCCGCGCCAGCAGCGAGACGAGCAGCGGTGCGGCGCTGCAGCGAGTGGCCACCGCCGCACCGGTGACCATGCCCCTGCACTCCTCGCGCCCCTCCACCACCACCGGCTACCACCACCACGATAGCCAGGCGTCCCTATCGTCGCTGACCTCGGCGAATACGTCCGGTGTGGAAAAGAAAAAGGAAACGGAGCAGCGGGAGCGCATTTTGCCGTCGCCGGCTCGCACGGATGAATCGGACGGGACCGCGAAGCATGTGTCGATGTCGAGCGGCAGAGGGCAGAACAGCAGCTATGGCTGCACGGAGGGCATGAATAGCCCTGCGAGTTTGAAGACACGCCAGTCCACGCCGCAAATCGAGGAGGAGGAATTCAATGATAGAGAGGCCGCCGGTCGCTGCTCGAACTCCCCCGTCGTTGTCGCCCCGTCGCAGGAGGCCACCGTAAACCCCGCGGAGGTCCTCATCGAAAGCAATCCGCATCCAGCAGCGGTTGTTGTCCCGTTGGACGTCGTGCACGTGCGGATTCAAGGACCCCTGCTCGCGGCGGAGACAGCGGAATGGATGGAGTGCCAGTCACAGGAGGCGCAGTATCGAACACCGCTGGAGCCGACGCGAGCAGAGGCCCGACGCCGCCTGTGGAAGTCCGCGCTGTCCTCGGTAGAGTCGCTCGTGGCGGAGTACCAGGAAAGCCTCTTGGCGACGGTGATGAAGGCCTTTGGCGACGCGTGGCTGCCACCGACGCCCCCAACTGGGCTGCACCACGTGAACTCGGCCGCGCTTCTCAAGCCTCCCTACGCACCTCGCAACAGGGCAAAGACACTCGTGCCGCCCCCGCCGCCGCCCCTTCCTGGGTCTGTGCCGGTGCCTGGACGTGGGTCGGCCTGTACGTTTCCTGTCAAAGGGCTCAATGAGATGCTGGTGATCGAGCAGGAGGTGCGCGAGTCGGAGCTGTCGTTTCTCTTTCAGCTCTACCTGGCCTCCCCGTCCGAGACGGCCCGAGTGGGCCTCATGAAGGAGTTCTTTCGCCACCAGCACCAGCGGCACGTCAACTGGATAAACCACCTGATGTTTGAGGTTCTGTACGTGCGCATGGTCGCAGTGCGGGCGATGCAGATGCTGGAGATGCACGAGCGCCGTCTCACGTGCATGCGGCGCGACGTGGGGATCCGCGACAAAATCGAGCTCTTTGTGCTGCTCGCCCCGCGTCCACGAGCGCCAACGTTGGCCGCCAGCCGCGGCGTCTTCTCGGCCTTCCGCATGGTTCTCCACGCCCTGACCGGGAATAACAGCGGCCAAAGCCGCAGCCGAACAAACGGCAGCGCGAAGAAAGACAGCAGCAACAGCAGTATCCATGCCCCAACAGCGGCTTCTCGACGGCCGCCACCGCCGCCACCGCCGCCACCGGCACTTGCAGCCGCAGCATCATCCTTGCAGCGTTCCTCCCTGCAGACGAAGAAAGGCGACACCGCAACAAGGACGGCGGGTGTGGTGGGCAACCTGGAGCCCCTCTTCGCGACGGAGCGCTGTGGCAGTGGAAAGTACTCCGTACCGGTGGTGTGCGAACTGACCTCTCGGCCGGCCAGCGCGCGCGGTCGTGGTGCGTCGTCGAGTGCGGCGAGCACGGAAGCGGATAAGGACAGCGAAGACGACAACGACGATGACGCGGCGATGCCGACGGTGCGGGAGGTCACGGAGGAGACGGAACCCTTTCGGGAGCCGGTAGACGGGAACCGCGGCGCCCCTCGCCCGCTCAACAAAACCTACTCCGACTACTACAAGATGATCGCCGAGAAGAGCACCCGGCCGTCGCTGTTCAGCGACATCCACCTCCCACTGCTGCGGCGGACAGGCTCGCGCACCTCCGCCGCCGCCTTCCGCCGTGCGTCGAAGGACAAGAGCGATGACGGGGAAGCAAAGACGGAGGACGCGGCGCACGGGGAGAAGGTGGGCAAGCTGGACCGGCTGCTGTCGCGGAAGTCGAGTCGGCCGCCACGGCAGCAGAAAGACAGAGAGTTTTCGGATGGGCGTCTGCGGGCGAGGGAGATCATCGCTGCGAAGCAGCGCACCCGCACCCCACCGCGAACGCCGACGGAGGCCGAATTTGTGGATCTACGCGATGAGGAGGTGCTACGCCGCTTTGTGCGTTAATCCTACCCCTCGATGGTGTTTTCTCTTTTCGTGTCCCTCCACACACACACACACACACATCCTCCCCCTCGGATGCAAGGTGACGCTGCGGAAGAGCGAAGAGCGAAAGCGATGTGAGCACGGCGCGCCGTCGTGCATTAGGGGACTTTTCCCCTTCGCGTCCCGATGCCTGCGCGCACACCTACTGATGTATAGCATATACAGTGAAGGCGGTCGTTGACATCGTGCTCTGTGGTAATGCGCAGCACCGCTGTTTGTTGTTGTTTTTCACCTCGTGGCACGGGCGGTGCTTTAGAATCCCGTTGCGTGTACACTTCTTTTTGATCTCCAACACCCCTCTCTTACGGTTCTCGCGTTGGTCGCGGAAGAAAAGGGAAATTGCGGGGTTTCCAGCTTCGCGTGCGCATGCGTGTGCGTGTGTGTCTGTTGAGGATGGTGTGGAGTCCGTTGGGCTGAAGCAGCGCTTTTTTCTTCCTCCCTTACTTAAACCAAGTTTCTGCGCCTCGGAAAAATACGAGACAGCTATTGGGTATATACAGCGAGAGAGAGAGAGCTGAGATCACCTGTTGTCTTTTGAAACCATTAAAAATTAAAAAAAGAAATATCTTCTGTTAATTCTATATGCACATGTTTTTGTTTTCCTTGGTTTTTCCTTTCTACGTCATTTCATAGACTTCGTACTCGCCTCATCCTGTTGGCTCCAATGAAGCAGCAGTCGTTTCTTCTTTTTCTTTTGTTTTTTCTTGTTGTTTCGCCACCCTCCTCCTTGTCGTGCTTTGTGGCAGACGCCTGTTTATTATTATTATTATTACTATTATCTTCCTCTTCTCCCCATTACAGTTCATTTCGACCTACTTACTTAGCCTCTCCTGGCAGATGCCGCTTTGTTGTTTGGGTTTTTTTTTGCATGTGTAAAAGTCCTTACTGCACGAAGCGGCGAACAAGAAAACATGTAAAGAGCTCAGAGATGAAAGAGTAGATGAAAACGGCTGCAAGGGATACAACGCACACCCCAGTAGGGTGAAACTGCATCGCACGCATGGGAGCCGTGGGCGTTGATCGCAGGCCTCCGCTGTCGTTGCTAGTGTTGATGTTTGTCCCTTTTTCTTCCGCCGTGTGGAAGTCGGCAACGTGATTGTGTGAAGATGAATGGCACGCAAAGCAGCTCGCGTCATCTCCGCACCTGGAAGGTGCTACCGACAACAGCCTCCTTTCGGAAGCTTCTGACGCGACAACCGCTCATTTCTTCGCGTAATGCGTCTTCTTCTGTTCCTGTCTCTGTTACTGCTTTTTTTTTTCTTTCTCTGTATTGTCAGCCGCAATCGGCTCTTGAGAGGTACAACACCTGCGCGGGTGTGTTAAGAGAGTGCGACTCTTGATCAAAGGAATCATTTTTTTGTTGTTGCGGTGGTGGTAGTTCCTTTTTCTTTTTCTTTCCTCCTGACAAACCAGCGTGTGTGTGTGTGTGTGTTGTTGTTTCGCATCTCGCATTAGTTGGGCAACTTCACAGGACTGTCCTGCTCTCTGTCGTTTAATTTCTCCTCTCTTACATTCATATACAATGATACACTTTTGACTTGATTTTTAAAAGCATACATATCCTGCGACTACTCGTACAAGACGCCGAAGCTCTTCTGTTGTGTGTCTTCTCACATTGCTGTTTCCGCGCTCCATTAATATTTTTTCAAGGCGACTTCTGCTGTTATTTTTGAAATAGTATTTCCTGTTCTTGTTGTTGCGTCGCTCATCTCCTCTGTACCTCCGCATCTTCCTGCGTGACGAACGGCGCAGATGTCCATCGATGCGCGTTTGTGTGACCGCTACGTCGTCTTCCTCGACATCGACGGAGTCCTCCTCCCCGTTCCGAAGTTCACCTTCGGCGGCGGCGAACTCAGCGCAGACTGCGTGCAGCGTCTCGCTCGCCTGATCGACCGCCTCGGCGGCAGAGACCGGGTGACCATCGTCCTCTCCTCGACCTGGCGGACGCAGCCGGCGATGATGGAGCGACTCAACGCGTTTATGCAGGCGGCGGCGGCGGGTAGCATTCCCACCGTGCGGGGCGGGACGCCGAATGGGACGGTGTTGGTGAGCACCGTTGCGTACTACGCCGACAACCCGTCGGAACAGCGGCTGGTGCGTGACCGCGTGGACGAGATCTGCCGCTGGCTGCACACGCACGTGACGGACCACCCCGAGGCGATTGGCGGCCGCTGGTTCGCCATAGACGACATGAAGCTGGACGTGGATAATCGCATGCAGGGTCATTTCTTGTACACGGCAACGGACGTGGGCATCACCGATGCCGACGTGGAGACGGCGTATGCGATGCTGCAGTCGCACCCGAGCCCGGAGGCGGCCCATGCAGCCGCGGTGGCTGCGCTGACAGACCCCGCGTTGGCCCAAGAGGAGCTTGACATCTACAAGGTGCTGCAGGAGCGGCTGGAGGCAACAGTGGCGACCACCACCGCCGAATTGGCCGAAGCGCAGGCGAAAGTGGCGGAGCTGGCTGCGGAAAAAAAGGAGTTGATTCGCGAAGGACAGGAGAGGCAGCGGTCGCTGGATGACATGCGCTATCGTCTGGCCGTGTACGACGGTGCAAAGCGGTATCCCGCCTTAGCCGCGGCGTTGGAGCTGGCAGGCGCGAAGACGGGTGCTGAGCGGCGCGCGATCGATGCGCAGATTAAATCGTTTGTGATGCTGCTGATGGAGCGCAAGGAGCTGCAGAAGAAGCTGCGCAGCGGATCGAAGAAGACGAAGCAGGTGGTGGAGTGAAAGAGAACTGAAGAAACGAAGAAAGAGGGAGCGTAGTGTTGGGCGAACGGCGTACGTGGTATGTTTGCGTTGCCGCGTCGTTCTTCGTTTCCCCCTCTCCACTTCCTTTCCAAACGTGTCTTAGGTTGAGGCGGATTAGAAAGCGTCTCGGAGAGACTACTTACCCAAATACGCACACACACACACATACTGGAAGTTGAATTTCGCACCCTTTCTTAAAGGAGTGCTGTGCGAACAAAGACCAGCTCTCAACGAAGCACTCTACGCTGCAACCTGTAGCTGTTGTTTAGCAACAACAAACAACAAAAGAGCAAGACCCAATCACGAAGGTGCCGCACATTGGCCTCTGCATCAGGGGTGCCCAACTCATCCTCTCGTTTGTCCTGTTCCCCTCCCCCCTTCATCCGAAGAAGAAAACACATGCAACAACGAAACCGCTCTTCTCTTCTCTTCCCTCCATAACACGAAATAGTAGTTTCGTGCCAGGCACGACTTTGTGTAAAAGGAATAGCGGCATTATTACTATTGCTACCGTTACCATTTCTTAAAGAGAAAGAGGGGGAGCAACACAAATCTGTGCAAAGAACTCAGAAGAAAACTTTATCGCTCTTCGGTCTTATTCGATCGTCACAATGCAGCAGCAGCAGCAGCAGCACGTCATTGTAGTTACCGGGCTTCCACCGGAGGGCCTGACGGAAGACGATGTGCGGCAGTACCTGACCTCCTGCGGTGACATCGACTCCATTTTTCTCTTCCTCGCAAGCCAGATGCCGACCACCTCGCCTTCCGCAGCTCCTCCGACGTCATCTGCGGCTCTTGTGTGTTTCAAGAATGCCAGCAGTGTGGCCTACGCGGAGCTGCTCAGCGGCAGCGTCTTTAAAGGAAAAGTAATTCAGCTCAAGCGACCTGCCGGCGCAGGGGCGGAGGGCGAGTTGTTTAACTCAAAAACAGCAGCAGATGCCCTGAGGGCGGAGCTGAACGCTTCGGAGGAGTTTGACAAGGACTTCTCCAAGTCGATGACAGGGTGGTGCGTGCGCGCACGCATGCGACGCGCCGCGAAGGCGATGCAAGCGAAGGCGGGCCAGCTTGCGTCCGGCACACACGAAAACATGGCCAAAGCGAAGCAAGGTGCGCTGGCGATGCAGCTGTCGGTGCGGTACGCTGTGACAAACGCACGCGAGATGCGGGCGCGCGTTCCACTGGACGACAAGGAACTTACAGCTGCGCAGTACGACTACACACCGACGCAGCCGCAGTGGGGCGAGAAATCGGCCTAGCAGCGCGGCCCGTGCGGAAAGCACACAAACAAACAATAAATCAAGAAGAGAGGGTAAAGGCTTTCATGGCGGCCACTTCGCTTCCCCGACTAAAGCGGGTGGGCCTTTTCTGGTTTTTGTCATTCTTCTTCTTGTTATTATTATTATTATTATTATTATTGTTCACTCAGTGATCAACATTTTTGTCTTCATTCTCCTCCAACTATGTCTTGCTGTTTTATTTCTCTCAAATCAGATTTACGATAATATATATATATAGTGAAATGAGGATGGACGGGAAGTGCCCTCTGCAAACGTGTACGTCTACATGCGAAATCGTGGTATGAGCTGACTCCGTCCAGCAGCAGCAGCAGCACCAAATAAAGAGAGGGAAGGTGAAAACCCCCAGCTCACTCATCTAGTACTGTGTTCTTCTCGATAATTATTATTTTTCACATCCATGAGTAAGGAGCAAGCGATTTTTGAATTTCACCCGATGGTATCGAAGTCCTCCGATTCATTCTGGTCTCGCTTTTCTTTTTCTCTTATTGCTGTTGTACTTTGCCGGTGTGTTCGTGTAGATGTTGCTGCGCTCGATTGATTCTCGTGTCAACCGCATCGATCTTCGCGGACGCACGTTTCGTCTCAGATTTGGCGGCGTAAAAGGAAGGAAAAGAAGTTTTAAAAATCTATACTCGGTCACACCCTTCCCATAAAATTGCACATCGATAGAGCGCGAGGCGGTGCTTCTTGCGAGGGGCAGCCACAACGCGCAGCGTCACACACCCCAGCAAAGCTGCTGCAAACCGTTTTCGATAATAAGGCACACGCCTTACCAATAATAAAAAAAGGCGTCCTTCTTCATATATTGCGCTGCAACCGCACGCACAAACGGACCGTGCTGGCCTTTCCCAGCCCGTTGCAACACGTACCTCATCAGATCAACGTATATAGATATATATGCACCGCACACCTATTCATACATACAGTTGCTCACACAAGAACACAAACACGAAGGAGAAAGTACGTAGGAGTCAACAGAAAACGAAGAGCATCAAAACGCCTTCACAAAAATCACGTCGCACACCACCTCAGAATATATATAAAGAAGAATAATCGATGGCCACAAAAACGAACCACTGCGCGTATCATCACACAAACAAACCAAGAAGGTCTCGTTTTGCGTCTCTCAATCGCAGCGAGCTCTTCAACTATTAGGCATCTCCATTTAATCGCCACTGCCTTCCCATCACAACCCTCCATACTTTTCCCACCTGCTATCCTTACTACGTTGCATCTCTTCGCTCCGCTGTTGTCGTTGTCCTTTACCCCTGCTGTTTTTTACGTCGTAGCAGTGCTTTGCTGTCCTGCGAGTCATTTCCTTTACTGACCAATTTGTTCTGCTTCTTTGTTCCTTCTTTGCGACACGGCTTCTTCTTGTTGTTGTTTCTTACTGCTGGGAATCGTTGCTGTACTTTGAAGCGTACCACCACTCGTTTTCTTTTTTCTTTCTTTTCTCTGTTTCCCCACTCTCTTTCGGAGGGGAAAAATGCCGCTGCTGCGCAAATCAGCCGCCGGGACTGGGGTCGCCAACGGCACCTTCCGCCCACCCACGATGAACGGCAGCGACGACGCGAAAACCAGCCGCAACGCGCTCAAACACAAGGCGAGTGCGCATCCGGTGCTGCCGCCCACCTCTGCGGCGGCTGTCCCACGCTTTATGGCGTCTCGACGGGCCGTCGAAGGCCACGGCAGCTCCTTCAAAAAACCCAGCGGCGCCACGGAGGGGGAGAAGGGTCACGGCATGTCGGAGGGTCCAGGCAGTGTGGAGTTGCCGGGCCCCACGGTGACTTGTCTCACCTCCACCGGGGTGCGCCGCGCCGTGATGTACCCGTCCGCACCCCCGCGCAGCGCCGTCTGCTCGGCCAATCAACAGCTGATCGCCCATCGGCTGGCGCGACGCAGCGGCATGGACTACCACCAGCCGGCTTCGGCGGTGAAGGCCATGGAGGAGCGTGCACTGCTGGCGGCCGCCGCGGCGAGAGGCGACACCGCTGACGAGGACGGAGGCGACGCTACGAGTACGAAAGTGGCAACGGCGAAGCTGGCGAAGGTGGAGGGGACGGCGGGGGGCGTGAAGGCGGTGCCCGGAGCCGCAACAGCCACCAACGGCTGCGGGGACGCCGCGGCGGGGGGCGGCGACAACACCGAGGCGGGCGCCGCGTCAGCCGGCAGCGGCGACGTCGAGGACGACGGTTCGATACCGGCGGCCCACGTGGTGAGTCGCTACCCCGTCAGCCCCTACGGGAAGCTGTACTTCCAGGTGGAGACCGAAGCCGCGACGCGGCACGAGTCCGTCGGCATCATCATCGTGGACACGGAGGAGCTCGGCGTGATGATGTACGACCGCGTAGGACGGCAATTCGGTAACCGGCCCGAGCCCGGATACCCGCTGAAGCAGGAGGAGGTCGACAATGCGAAGGCGGGGGTGACGCTGAAGGTCGGGGCGAAGTCCGTCCTGCTGGTCACCGCGCTGACCGAAGAGGCCTTTCGCAGCGGGGAGTTCTTCCTGCGCTCCGAGCACGACCTTCGTGTGAAGGAGGACAAGGCGAAGGCGAAGGCCGACGCGGCGGCGGCCGAGGAGGCGAAGTCACGCAAGCCGAAAATGAGCTTCGGCAACTCCCTCGGCGGCAGCAACGCCTTCGCCGCCATTCTCTTCCGCCGTCGGCCGCAGGAGGGTCAGACGGGCTTTGTGGTGCCCGTTGCGGGGCGCCCCAAGGTGGGGAAGAACGGCATCATCATGAACGAACTGTGTCCCCTGCACGACCCTGACCGCGAGAAGGCGGTGGTGCTCTTCCGTGCCGACTACAAGCGCGACCTGCTGGGTCGTCGGCAGGTATCAGTGGTGGTCGACCCGATCATCGGCGACAAGCTGCGCCCGCACCAGGTCATCGGTGTGAAGTTTCTCTTCGACTGCATTACAGGGGAACGCATGCCCGGCTACCACGGTGCGATCCTGGCGGATGAGATGGGTCTCGGCAAGACGATTCAGACCGTGGCGACCATCTACACATGCCTGAAGCAGGGCAAGCATGGGCAGCCCACTGCCCGCAAGTGCCTTGTCGTGACGCCGTCGTCGCTGGTGAAGAATTGGTGCAACGAGTTCGATAAGTGGCTGGGCGAGGGCGCGGTGAAGCACTTTGCGATCTCCGAGTCGACCCCGAAGGGCGACCGCATCATCTCCCGCTTCGACGGCGACGGCGACGTGCTGGTCATCTCATACGATCAGCTGCGCAAGTACGTAACTCGCATTTCGGGTCTGCGCTCCATTGAGCTGGTGGTGTGCGACGAGGGCCACCGCCTGAAGAACGCGGAGGTGAAGACGACGAAGGCGGTGGACATGCTGCCGACGCGAAATCGGATTATCCTGTCTGGCACGCCGATCCAAAACGACTTGTCGGAGTTCCACGCGATGGTCGGCTTTGTGAACCCCGGCATTTTGGGCAACCGCGACCTCTTCGCCCGCGTCTTTGAAGAGCCCGTTTCGCTCGGTCGCGATCCTGGCTGTCCGGACCACCTGAAGTCCCTCGGGCGTGACCGTGCGCACTACCTGTCCACCCTCACCCAACGCTTCATCCTGCGTCGCACGCAGTCGATCAACGAGTCCTACCTCCCACCGAAAGTCGACGTCACCGTCTTTGTGCGGCTCGGCGCGCAGCAGATGCAGGCGTACGAGAAGCTGGCGGCGATGGTGGAGACGGCTGAGTGCACCCCACTGGTGTTGATCTCCGCCTTGCGGAAGCTGTGCAACCACATGGATCTCTTCTACGACGCGGTGCGGCTCTCCCATCAAATCGGCGTCGGCGGAGGGGGGAAGGGCGCGCAGGAGGTGGAGCAGCCAGGGAAGCGTCGTGGCCGTGCGCCGGGCAGCTCTCCTGGCATCCCGTACGCTGTCCTGCCAAAGGGCTTTAAGCCGGGCAGCCTGAGCATGGACTGCGGCAGCAAGATCCACTTTGTGTCCCTCGTTCTGGATGAAATTCGCGCCAACGGCGAACACGACAAGTTGGTGATTGTCTCGAACTTCACTCAAACGCTGGACATCATCGCGGCCCTCTGCACTGCGAAGCAGATCGCGTACTTCCAGCTGGACGGCAGCACCCCCATCAAGAAGCGCCAGCAGCTGGTGGACTACTTTAACGTGCCGGGCTCGCAGGAGATCGTCTTCCTGCTGTCGTCGAAGGCCGGCGGCGTTGGCCTCAACTTGATAGGTGCGAATCGGCTCATCCTCTTCGACCCCGACTGGAACCCCGCGAACGACGCGCAGGCGATGGGTCGTGTCTGGCGTGACGGGCAGCAGAAGCGCGTCTTCATCTACCGCCTCCTCAGCACCGGCACCATCGAGGAGAAGATCTACCAGCGTCAGGTCAGCAAGCAGGGTCTGTCGGCGAACGTGGTGGACATGCAAGAAGACTCGAAGCAGCACTTCACCCTAGAGGAGCTGAAGTCGCTCTTCAAGTACAAGTCCGACACGCTGTGCGACACGCATGACTTGCTGGGCTGCACCACGTGTGAGGCGGCAGCGGCGGCGCTGCAGGCGGCGAGCGGCAGTCGTGGTAGCCGCGGCGGCAAAGCGGCTGAGCCACCGCAAATGCGGTTCCGCAAGGTGGGTCAGGCACCCAAGAAGAGCGGGCCCCGCATGGACGAACTCAAGGCGTGGCGCCACCTCAGCGACGTGGCGAAGTTTAACCTCGATAAGGTTACCCGCGTCGTGGCGGCCCACGCGCCGTCCCTGCTGTCTTTTCTCTTCGCGGATGAGCGCGACAACACCAAGACCGCCGGCCCCGTCGTGTCGACCCGGGTTAAAGTGGACAAGCCTGCCTTTGAGGAGGATGCGGAGGCGATCACGTGTGCCAGTCAAGCCGCCATGCAGCAGCAGGAGAGTGAGATGGAGATTGAGGTCATCGACGATGACGATGACGAAGAGGATGAAGCGTCGTCGTCAGACGAGGAAGAGGAGTAGAAGGTGTAAACCTTTCTACATCGTCGTCGTAGTGTGTGTGTGTGTGAGAGAGAGAGACGGCGGCGAAGCGACGGTTATTGCAGAGATGTTTGGGGATGTATGTATCTCGCGTATTCGTGCGTTGATTCTGTAGTGGGGAGAGCTGCTCCTTTGAGACCAAAAGGGGAGGAGGAAAGCACACGCTTCTTTGAAAGAAAAAACAGTTCTGCCTTTCTCCTGTGTGTGGTCTGTGCACCATGGTCTTTCGAAAACACTCCGTCATGGTGCCCTCATGGCACGCTCTCCTGCCCTCGCTTTCTTGAGTACTTCCACTTTCCGAACCACGTTATTTATTATATCTATCGTGTTGTTTGTCTACTGTTAATTATATTGCTGAGAGGGCTGAGCTGTGAGTGTTGCCGTATGAAAGCAACCAAAATGCTTCTTCATTGTTTTCTTTTCCGTTTTTTTTTTTTTTTGAAAGAAAGAAAATAACAGGCGTGCGTCTGGTGGGCATTCATGTCTTTTACACCTACAAGACTTCAAGACTGGTGAAGAACATTAATAAATATGTATTTGCTTGAGTGTACGTAGAAAGGAGATGGTGTGTTTTGTAAAGTGAAGTCCGGCTCTGTCGGCGGCGCACTGCGACAGCAACACGTCCGGTTACCCTGCCCGCTGCTTTTTCAATACGGCGCCATGCACTCTGCCTTACCTTCACACAGATGATGTCTTCAAAGATGTATTGATGCTGATTATTTGGTGTGTGCTCCACGACCGCATCGTCCTTCTTTCCTTATTTCATTTCCTTCTTACTCTTTCACGATCATCACCGCTGCCTTGCGCATTCGCTGCCTGCCCTCTCAACACGTACAGGTTTATTCGCTCTATTCAAGTTTAACGCCTTATTTATTTATTTATTTATTTATCAAAAGCCCAACAAATACCACCTTTTCTTCTTCTTCACCCACTCTAAGCCTTTCCAACCCTCCCCCACACACAAGAGCTTATACCCCTGCAACGATGCCGAGCCACGATCACAACAAGCAGAATGTCGTCCACGTGTCCTACCAGCAGGGCGCGAGTGTGCTGACGAACCGCTACCTGAACCGCGGTACCGCCTTCACGATGGAGCAGCGCAAGGAGCTGCGCATCCTCGGTGCCCTCCCGCCCACGGTGGAGACCCTTGAGGAGCAGGTCGAGCGGGCGTGGGCGCAGCTGTGCCGCTACGACAAGCCGATCAACCGCTACCAGCACCTCGCCAACATCCACGCCACCAACACGACGCTCTACTACGCCATCGTGCTCGCCCACGTGGAGGCGGTGCTGCCGATCATCTACACGCCGACCGTCGGCGAGGCGTGCCAGAACTTCAGCAACTACTACGTGCGGGAGCGTGGCCTCTACCTGAACAAGCTCCTCAAGGGGCACTTCAATGAAGTGATGAAGCAGTCCCTGTACGACAACGTCGACATCATCGTCATCACCGACGGCTCTCGCATTCTCGGCCTGGGTGATCTCGGCTCCAACGGCATTGGCATCAGCATCGGCAAGTGCGCCCTGTACGTTGCTGGTGCCGGTCTTCACCCGGCGCGTGTGCTGCCCATCGTCATGGACGCCGGCACGAACACGGAGCGCTACCTGGCCGACAAGGAGTACCTCGGGATGCGGGAGAGGCGTCTGGATGACGAGCAGTTCTATGGGCTGATGGACGAGTTCATGGAGTCGGTGAAGACCACCTGGCCCTCCGCCGTGATCCAGTTCGAGGACTTCAGCAACAACCACTGCTTCGACATCCTCGAGCGCTACCAGAACAAGTACCGCTGCTTCAACGACGACATCCAGGGCACCGGCGCCGTCATTGCGGCCGGCTTCCTCAACGCCATCAAGCGCTCTGGACTGCCCCCGCTGGAGCAGCGCATCGTCGTCTTCGGCGCCGGCTCGGCTGCCGTCGGTGTCGCGAAGAATATCGCCCAGCTCGCCGCTCGCCTGTACAACGTGCCGGTGGATGCAGTCCTCAAGACCTTCTACCTCGTCGACACGAAGGGCCTCGTGTGCGACAACCGTGGTGATAAGCTGGCGGCGCACAAGGTGCTGCTGTCCCGCAAGGAGGTCTCGGCCGCGGATGCGCAGCATCTGACCACGCTCGAGGCCGTCGTTCAGTTTGTGAAGCCGACCGCCCTGCTTGGCCTCGGCGGTGTCGGCCCGGTCTTCACAGAGGAAATCGTGAAGAGTGTCGCGGCCAACGCCGCCCGGCCGATCATCTTCCCGCTGTCGAACCCGACGAGCAAGTCGGAGTGCACGCCGGAGGATGCGTACAAGTGGACCAACGGCGCGGTCCTCGTCGCGTCGGGCAGCCCCTTCCCCGCCTCCATCGTCAACGGCAAGACGATGAAGCCGTCGCAGGGCAACAACCTCTACGTCTTCCCGGGCATCGGTCTCGGCTGCGCCATTGCCCAGCCGACGTACATCCCGGACGATCTGCTCGTGGCCGCCTCCGCCTGTCTGAACGCCCTTACAACGCCGGAGCAGATGGAGGCCGATCAGCTCTACCCCCCGCTCGACGACATCCACAACATCTCCGCCCACATCGCGACGGAGGTGATTCTCGAGTCGCAGCGGCTTGGCATCGCCACGAACACGGACCTACCGCGTGAGAAGGCGGAGCTCCTCAAGCTGGTGAAGAAGTCACAGTGGGTGCCGCATTACCCCGCGGATGTGCACGTGAAGCTCGCGTGAACCGCGTCCTGCTTGTGAGGCAGAATAACAGAAGAGAAATGAAATGAAAAGAAAAGAGATGGACAGAGCCAAATGATAAAACGCAAAAAAGAGTAGCCGACGTGCACACGTAGCGTTGTGTTGCAGTAGAGGTTGGCGCAGCACTCCACCGCACCGCCTGTTACGCCTTTCTTTCTTTCTTCCCCAACGCGCACGAGTGTGTGGGTGTGTGTGTGTGTGTTGCTTCTGTTTTGTGGTACTCAGTGACCTTGTTTTGCTACCTCTGCGGCGGCCTTCACCACACGTATCGTTTTCTATTTTGATGTATACACCCACACACACACACACACACACACACTGCTAGACTTCTTTGCTCTGTACCTCCTTTTCGTATTGCGAACGGCTCACGACCGAGGCGCACAGAGATAGGTGTATGGATAAGGTACACCTTCTTTGTCTGCGTGTGTGTGTCTCTCTCTCCCACACACATGTGCATGGGCCGTTCGACCCTGGTCTGAGCAGTGTGGGGGTGTCAGTACTGTCGCTTCATGCCGCCTGTTACCTATTTTCTTTTTTTTTTCTCGTTTGCGACTCTTTCGCTAATGTGACCACTAAAGGAATCTGCCTTTCTCATGTGGCATTGCAATGGTGCTGGATAGCGGATTCTTGGTTGGCACTGTTTATCTTCCTTTCTTCCTCTAGAAACCTTGAGGAAAAGGTCAAAGGATGGTTTCGCTTCGTTTTCTTTTGGTGTTGTTATTGTCGGTGTCGTTGTGGTGAATCAAAAGAGTATCGACCCCTGCCCATCTCCCTCAGTCGGGAGCTGGTCTACTCGTCTACGCACAGGTGCCCCCCCTACATGGCGGTCGCGCTGTCACAACGAGCGCCTCCGCGATGCACACGGTCACACAAACGCACACGCCGTTAATGTGATCAAAGCTTTTTTTTTTTTAAGGAAGGAGAAAACTGGACAAAACAGAAACCGTGCAATGTTTGTTTTCAGGGGTCCAAAAATGACTGTGGAGAAGGATCGACAGTCAGCATTGATGGGGGGGGGGGGGAAGGAGGAGAGGAGAGAAAGGGCAAGAAAAAGAGAGACGGATCAGCTGTGTGTGTGTGGACTGTTGGGCCGCTCAGGTAATCTGGCGACCCGCTTCCGCTCTCCACCTCCTCCCCTCCCCCTCCCTCAACAAACAATGCGTAGTTTGGATGTGTTTTCCTCGACCTGAGCGCCTTCCATCATTTTTTTTTTAACGTACGAAAGAAGAAAGAAGAAAAAAATGTGGGGCAACGAAAGGATGCCGTGAAAAGAAAACAAAAAGGGAAAGGCTTAATGGACAACATGAGGAAGGGAAACCGTCGGTGCGACATATTCTTGTTGCGCTTCGTATCGATCCACGTTATTAGTGTTATGTTTTTTTTCCTTTTCCTTTCTCCTCTGCGTCCCATTCTGGATTGTTATCTACACTCCTATTACTAGGACCTGAGTCGTTGTTATTATTACTCTTTTGCTTTTGTTTTTGCTTTAGCATTCATCTATCTCTTTTTTTTTTTCTTTAAAAAGGAATCGGTGGGAGAAATCGTAAAAGCCATAACAACCCTCTCCCAATGAGAAAAGGGGAACGAAATGCGAGCGCTGCGAGGGGGAAAGTATCAAAGAAGGAGCTGTTTTGGGTAGATTTGTGTGTTCTGAGGAAGGAAGGAAGTAAACGTACGATTGGTAAAGCCTTTGCGCGACAGACACTGGATGACTTCTTGTATCCGTTGCTGTTGGTGTTGTTGTGTTAGTCAAATCTCTCCCCCTCCCCCCTTCTATTATCATTATTATTACTATAGTTTGTTATTTCTTTTTATTCTGTCTTGTTTTGCTTCCACTTCCTGCACTTTTTGATCTTTCAGCAGCGTCTCGCCAGGCACGATCGGAGTATTTCTTCTTTTATATAACGCTACTACTATTATTATCACCTCTACACACACGGCTTGCTGCCTGGATGCATGCACACGCGAATTGCCTCCCGTGCTGCCTGTTCGTGTGCGGAGTTCATCAAAACGCTGAAGCGCCATCGGAAAATCAAAAAGAGAATACCTGCACGTAAACGTTAAACATCAATTGCTGTGACAGTTGACGGAGGAGGCGGACGCAAGAGAAGGAGGATGTGATGTGAGCTTTTTCTCCGCTCAAAGTCTGAGGTTTTTTTTTTCAAATGAGAATGGTAGATGCGCCAAAGGAAGAAAACGCGGGTGGTGCGATTCTTTCTGCTCTGTAACTCGCCAATGTCTTCGTTGTCCTCTGAAACAGCCTTTTTTCTTTGGGCCTCTTTGATTTAAGTCTCATAACTTCGGCGTTTACTTCATTCTTGTCTTCTCCACGGATCCTCTTCTTTTTTTCCCCCTTATTTTATGGAACAATCTCGCTTATTTGCAATGGCATCACGGTGCTTGCCTTCGCAGTAAATCCCCAAGTTGTCAGTCATTTCCTCTCTTACTACTTTTTCGTGTTAAAGAACTATTTTTTCTTTTCTCTCTCAGTGCCTCTAATTAAATATTTTATTACTATCCACCGCTTTAGCTAGCTAGCTCTCTCGCTCGCTCACAGTATTCTTCTTGTGTGCCAAAGTACGCGGTTAGAAAGGCTTGTTGCCTTCATTTTCTGGTCAATCCCCCGCAAAAGATGTTCGTCAGGAACCTCGCTCGCCTGTTACAGGTGTCGAAGCGCCCTGTGCGTGGCGTCGACTTCGCGCGCAACCGGTTCACCAACAAGGGCACCGCCTTCTCCGCGAAGGAGCGCGAGTACATGAACGTGGAGGGCATGTTGCCGCCGGCCATCGAGACACTGGACGATCAGGTGGAGCGCTACTGGGAGCAACTGAACCGCTTCAACGAGCCGATCAACCGCTACCAGCTTCTGCGCAGCGTGCAGGACACGAACGTGACGCTGTATTACGCCATCATTATCCGTTACCTCAAGCAGACGCTGCCCATCATCTACACCCCGACCGTCGGAGAGGCCTGCCAGCGCTACGGTGACCTGTTCCAGAAGGACCACGGTCTCTACATCGATGTCAACCGCAAGGAGAGCGTGCGCAAGATGATCCAGAACCTGCGCAAGACGAACATCGACGTCATCGTCATCACCGACGGCTCTCGCATTCTCGGCTTGGGCGACCTCGGCGTGAACGGCATTGGCATCAGCATCGGAAAATGCTCCCTGTACGTCGCTGCGGGTGGCGTGAAGCCGGCACGTGTGCTGCCGGTCATCATGGATGCCGGCACAAACAACGAGTCCCTCGTGAACAATCCTCTCTACCTCGGCAGCCGCAAGCCGCGCTGCACAGATGAAGAGTTCTACGCCCTCCTTGACGAGTTCATGGCGGCAGCCAAGGAGGCGTGGCCCTCCGCCGTAATCCAGTTCGAGGACTTCAGCAACAACCACTGCTTCGACATCCTCGAGCGCTACCAGAACAAGTACCGCTGCTTCAACGACGACATCCAGGGCACCGGCGCCGTCGTCTCCGCGGGGTTTCGCACCGCCGTGAAGCTGAGCGGCATTCCGATGAAGGAGCAGCGCGTTCTCTTCTTCGGTGCCGGCTCGGCCGCGACGGGGGTGGCGCAGAGCATCGCCGAGCTGACGGAGGCGACGTCGAGCATGACGGCGGAGGAGATCAAAAAGAAGCTGTACTTTGTGGACTCCAAGGGCCTTGTCGCGGCCAACCGCGGTGATAAGCTGGCGAAGCACAAGGTCGCCTGGGCTCGCACCGACGTCCCCGACGCCGACATCCAGCACCTCACGACACTGGAGGAAGTCGTCAAATACGTGAAGCCGACCGCGCTGGTGGGCCTCGGCGCCACCGGCAGCGTCTTCACCAAGGAGATCGTCGAGTTCATCCATTCCTACTGCCCGCGCCCGATCATCTTCCCCCTGTCGAACCCGTCCAGCAAGGCGGAGATTCTGCCCTCCAACGCGTACAAGTGGACCAACGGCGACGCCATTGTGGCGTCGGGCAGCCCCTTCCCCGACACCGTCGTGAACGGGCGCACCCTGCACCCCTCGCAGGGCAACAACCTCTACATTTTTCCGGGGGTCGGCATGGGCTGCTGCATCGCGGAGCCGCCGTACATCCCGCAGGAGGTCCTCGTGGCCGCCGCGGCGTGCCTCAGCAATCTGGCGTCGCCGGAGGATTTGGCGGCTGGTCAGCTTTACCCGCCGATTGACCACGTGCGCCACGTATCGGCCGAGATCGCGGTGGCGTGCATCCAGAAATTGCAGAATCTTGGTCTGGCCAAGAAGGACCTGCCCACGAACCGGCCTGACCTCGTGAAGCTGGTGAAGAACTCCATGTGGAGGCCGGAGTACCGGCCGGAGAGTTACTACCTGAGCCAACAGCTCATTCGTTAATGAAGTGCAGCCACACATGTGTGTGAGAGGGGGTGGTGGGAGGTGAGCGGAA